>NC_060270.1:87130536-87228036 GCF_021613505.1 Equus quagga
AGAAATACCTAGAGAAAAGTTCTAGAATATTATTTTCCTAGAAATAGTTTGATCTGTGAAAACAGTTTATTTTTCGGTGGCGTGGAACAACTGAAAGTTGTCATCTGTACCAATTTTTATTATTAAGATAATACTTACGCAAAATAGAAAGTTTGGAAAATGCATTTTGAACATGGAAGAAACTCATCCATACTCCTATTATTCAAAGATAACTTATCATGGTTAACAGTTTGGTATATTTTCTACCAGTCTCTTTAATTAGCTGCTTAGCAGAGCTATAATTATATGGTATCTAAGCAATTGTCCAAATTTACTTTAAATCATTTCTTTTAAGATTACAAGAATAATAAACATTTATTAAAGCTAACTTGAACAGAAAAGTAAAAAAGAAAATTAAAATCACTCCAAATTTCATCACCATCTTTTGTGGATATTTCCTTTTGACCTGTTTGCTTTGCATTTTTTTCCATAGCCTACTTAATTTGAAAACATATGTAACGTAGAAAAATTCATATATAATACCTATCATTGCTTGATTTTTTAGTCTTTATCACTTTAATTTTCCCTCAATTCAGTTTTTTCAGTACAATTATTACAGATATAAAGCATGTTTACCAAAGATTCTTAGCAATGTAATAAATATTCTGCTGTTCTCTGAAGCTTTGATTTTTAAGAGGGGAAGAGAAAGTTTATTTAGCAACTCAAGAGTGCAATGTTCCAGTCACGGTGTTTGTTAGCAAACGCCAGAAGTGAATAGCACCAGTTATTGTTTTCAATGATCATCACATGTCAACAGAGCTTTCACCTGAACTGTGAGGAGTGGACCACAAGAAATTCATTTCCTGGTACAGAGAACAAAATGGAAGCCAGAGAGAAATAATCCACTGGGGTCTTCTGAGTTTGGGTTCCAAATAAGTAAAGAAGATACTTAGTTTTGTTTATAATGTGTCTATTCCTGACTTACAAATTCTGATTCATCTCTTGGTAGGCTTACATAAGCCTTAAAGTAAACTTTTCTGGAAAGCAGTGCTATTATAGCTCTTTGCATAGATGAGAATCTTTCTTTTGTTTTAACATGGAAAAGATAATTTGTGTGCGCACAGTTTGAGGGCCACCATTTCTTTCCCCCTATACGTAGCAGATACTGCTTTCTTTTACTTTAGAATTTAGTGAGATAAATCTTAGGAAAGCCTGGATGATTACTTATTTAGTCTTATTTTGTTCAAATATTTGTAGGATACTGCTTGATCTTTATCGTTCTAAAGTTTTGTCAGAATATATCAAAAGTGTATCTACTCATAATGTTTTCTTAGAACCTGTCATTTTTAATACTGAGATACATTTTTTCACTCACAGTCTTCTTTAATTTTGTCCTTGATTATTGTGTATTTTTCAAATGTTCTGGTTTCTTCCTCAAGTATACTTATAAATTGTAGACAATCTCTCAATTCTCCAACTTTCAACATCTTCTTCCTATTGATTTTTTGAAGAAGAAGAAGATTAGCCCTAAGCTAACATCCACCACCTATCCTCCTCTTTTTGCTAAGGAAGATGGGCCCTGAGCTAACATCTGTGCCTATCTTCCTCTGTTTTATACATGGGACACTTGCCACAACATGGCTTGATAAGTAGCGCATGGGTCCACACCCGGCATCTGGGCCACTGAAGTGGAGCATGCAAACTTAACTGCTATGCCACCTGGCGGTCCCATTCTTCCTATCATTTTTTTGTTTCCACATTCTGGGGAGGCTTCTCTAGTTTGTCATCCATATGACTAAACTATTTTTTCTGCAATGATAATTTGGCCTTTAATGCAAAATTTAATTTTGTTTTGCATTTTTAGTTTTCACACTTTCTTCACCATCTATCTCCATATCATCTTATACTGGTATCTTTTCATTTTATCCTGTTCTCTCCTGATGCCTTGCTGATCCTTTTCATTAGACTCCTTCGCGTCTCAAATTCTATTAAGGATGCTAAATGGTTTCCTAATTGTCTCATGGTCATTGTGAGAGTTTTGCACTTCTGAGCATTGTTCTCTTATTGGAAATGAGTTTTTTCATAGGTCATGTATTGTTGTAAATTTTGTTATGCTTACTCTTCTCAAAAGATGGAAATGTATCCAACCTTCTAGGCATACTGCTTTTTACCCTCTGCTTCAGTTCTAGTCTAATCCTTTTCTTGGAGTTACATCCAGGTGAGAAATTGGTAATCACAGTTCTTATATTAATTCTTATCGAAGAGATAAGAATTATTGTCTTATGGCCCTACTATCCTGAGATCGAATTTTCTCTCACCATATTCCTTAACTCACTGGAACTCTAAAAGATAAAATACGTAAAACGTTAGAATTTTAAAAATGTATTCTTAATAGAATTTTGCCAGTCCCCATCCCTCCTATGTTTTATATAAGGGACTATAATTCCTAGGGTGATATGTGCCATTATCAGGGCACCCCTTCTGCCTTCCACTTTTAATCTCTTCAATTATTTTATGAAAATTGCTCTCCCTAAATTATTGCAGGTAAAACAGAAGTCTTCATCTATAGTTAGAAGGGGAAAGGACTGGTAAAAAAGGAAAGCATTCATACTACTTAACAGAATTAGCCGTGTAGGAAAGAGGCTGCTGCCCAGTCTTTAGGGTTGGCATAGACCTTGAGTCTTTGATTCTGAAGTCAGGCAGTTGAAGAAAGATAAGGATGTTTCTATTTGCTTTCAGAAAGGCAGGTTCTCTGGTTCAATAGTTCGATAGCACAGGTGGCCCCACGACTGGCATTTTCCAATTAAGTTCAAGCTGTCTTGAAGGAAATTACTCTTAACTTTTTGTCACCATGTTAACTGTCAGTTCCTGTTTATTTTAAGAATTCTAGTCTATTTTCTTTGTCTTCAAGTATATTTAGTGACAAGTTCCAAGAGGTGGTTAGGTGTTGCCAACCAGATGCCATTTTAAACCAAAAGTCCAGATTTGCATCACCTTTTTTTAGAGGACATCACAGTGAAAGTTTGCATTCAAATTCTCCCTGGAGTGTGACCTTTGCCTTTGACGTCTTCTTTACATTTGTGTCTTTACCTAGAAATGGTAACAGGCCTGAAAGGAGGATATTTATTTTTAGTCTTGCAATTTTCAAGGTCCTTTGAGCTTCTAAGAAGATGTTTAGAATTGCAAAATGTAAATCAATCATTTATCGTAACGATAGATTTCAAAATATTATATTTCCATTTGAGGGATTTTTTTTTCATTATCTAAACCACACCTTGGTTCTTTATGAAAAAATTTTGGACTTTACACGGCAAAAAAAGAAGTTTCTATTGGCTTGAATTGCTGGTAAGGAGGTGTGCAAATGGCCTCAAGTTATACATTTGCAGAGGAAATATCATCCAGATGCTAAGTCAGCCTTTTCTTGGCAGACAACTAAGAATCACACCAGAACTAAGTCTAAAATCTTTAACAAAAGAATTCCACAATCTCTTACCTTTGGAACGGACATTAATTAAAAGAAGCAGTCATATCCCCTGTGATCAGAGTTTAACCACCATTAATAAGAGTTCACCACACAATTAACACTTTGAACTGATTAGCAAATCGAAATCATAGCAAGAAATTTTGAGGTTGAAATAAGGAATGGACTTTACCCAACTCACTGTCCCTTATCTTTTAAAAGAAAAAAAATTAAGCACTCCAGTCGTAACAAACTGGGCAGATTTTGTTTTCAGTGAGGTGTTTGCTGTTACATATTGCACATAATGTATGGCACTGTTAGGAGGAAAAAATTGGAGTCAAAGTGGCTGGAAAGTTAGGTCTGCTCTGTAGCACTGTGAGATTGTTGACATCTGCCGAGGTTGGAGCGCTCAGTAAGCAGGAAATGGGGTGTCACTCTGAGTGGTAGTTTACCATTATCCTGGCATCCTAATGAAGTGTCTGCAGTGCACAGAGCTTCTGGATGGCATCTTAACGCACGGCTAAGCAAAAGCACTTCTCTCCCTGTCACTGTCATCCATCTGCCTGCACCCTACTGTAGCCAATGGGATGGAACCATGCTACAATGTGCTATAAGCCATTTAGAGTTGCACATTGCATAATCAGTCCCATCAAATATGTAAAAAATGGCTATTATTGGTTATTTTCCTCAAACTCTGGCACCTGGAGTTTGATACATTAGAGTTAAACTTTTCCAAGTGCTGTTTATGCTATTAATTCCACTTTCCTCTCCACTATCTAAATGGGAAGGAGTTGCATCCTCATTGTCTTAAGTCCTGTTAATGTATTGAAAGAGTTGTATGAATATTCATTAAAAACTTCACTATACATCACACTTCGTGAATTTATCAATGTGCAATATAATGGAATGGTCATTTTCTTTGAGACAATTTTTAAGAAAAAGACAAAGAATAAATCAACTCAAATCATAGATTGGTTGTTGTCATCTCAGAGCAGATTATTTAGTTTGCAGTGGTAGTTTGAGGTCTTTCAATAGATTTCTTTAAAGACACAGTGCATTTCACCAAATACATCTGCCTTTTAAGCCAGTATTGTCAATGCCCGATGATTAAATTTGATGCTTTAACATTACCTCCCATGAAATTCAAATGCAGTAGAGAGGGGGATATCTGTTATTAAGTGGCATAAGTAGAGCAAGGTATGTGTGTGTGATCCTCCCGAAACTTCTAGATAAACCATGTATGATCCTCCAGACACGACTGTAAGGCAGCTGGGCTCTCATGGCAAGAAGTGAAGTGGTAAAATGCCCACAAAGTTGAGAAGGAGCTTTCTGTAATGGGCACGGGCAACAGGAATCCGCTAAATTGGGGAGTTGGGCGGGGTTAGATAAACAAGAGGGCACAACGTAATTTGGTTGCATCAGGAATTTTTTCGCAGACATTAAAACTACGGTAAACATAACAGCGGGGCGGCTTGCTCTGCAGCACAGTGGGAAGCTTAATGCGTCTGCCGGCGCTGTGCCTGGCTCGAACCACTGCTAAAAGTCTCCGACTTTCATTAGCACTCAAAAATTCACCCAGTTCCCCCAAAAACGAGGAAAGTCCAAGCAGCAGAACCCCTCACTAATTATTGTAAATGCTCCCAGGTCACAATATTTGGGGGCAATAATGGCAGGATGATGTTTAACTAGAACAAAAGAGTCATTCTGAAATAAAAAAGAATAAAAGGGCTTGTTTGTTTGTTTGTTTCAAATCAGCGTAGCCTTTCATTCGATTGGTGAGGCAGTGTTGGAATATTAGATCACCTCTTTACAATGAAATTTTAGACGACCCAACCAATGTGTGTGCAACTTCTTTTGAGCAGTAAAAGTACAAGTTAATTTCACGAGTGACCTCCTCCAACACCAGCCCCGCCCTCACATTTATACAAGCATGTCTCTCGCAAGTCTCTGAAACAGAAACTGTTTCCTTTGGAGAAAATGTGTAATAATACAAAAACTAATATGGAACTGAATGTAACAAGGGAGGCAAACTAATGCACATGACTAGAATACTGCATGTCCAGTGAAAGTTTTTATCACCCCCCCCCCCCCCTCAAATAATGGAGCTATGTGAGAAAGACGCTGGCTTCTTCAAAGGGAGAGTGGTTTGTTATTGATACCCATAAACATTTAAAATGGTAATTTTTTTTAATAGAATGATAGGTGTTTATTTTTGATAAATGCAGGCTTGAGAATCTGGTTTCTTCATTCATATCCCCCCAGCTGCTGTCAGCACTACAGCACATCAGCTTTCCTTCATGTGCGAATATTTCTCCAGAACTCATTTGCAAAAGAGTCGAAGCAATTTTAAACACCACATCCAAACCTCTTTTAAACACACAAAGAAATGGGAAAACACATCAGAACTAGACCATTGAGAAAAGCCTCCTTTCAAATTTACTGTTTGCCTCACATGCTAGTATAAAATACCCCACAAAGTCCCGTTTGTGATCCATTTGAAACAATCTTGATTTGCTTAAATTGTCACATTCTTCTTGCACATTTCTTCCTAGATGCAAAAATGGCAAAGAATTCTCCTCCGTCTTCATTATAAAAGTGCAGAAATTCTGGCTTGTTTATTCCTAATGGAACACTTGAGAAAGAAGAAAATATATAAATATCTCCTTCAGAAGATTAGTTGTCTCAATCTTTTTAAAAGAGAGTATTTGTTCATTTCTTCCCCATGGTAAACAACTTGAGCTTTTCATTGTAATCTTCCATTGTCAAAGTAATTTCACTTTACTGACTTGGTTCCATGCTTCAAAACATCGTACCTTTTAGTATCCTTATTCCTTCTATACTATATATTAACGTATGTCACTAGGACAAAGATAGTTAGGGATAGAAACTTACCATCTTTTTAAACAAATTTGTTGGAGGAGCCCTCTACTCCATTGTAACTTACTAAAACAGAATCTAAAAAAAAATCACAATCTAACAAAATAAAATTGTATTTTACTCCTTATGAGAACACATTTCCAAGCTAAGGATTTCAGGCAAGAAATGGCATAAGTGTTTTGAGTATTTCAGATCAAGCATCAGAAATTTTGTCTGATCTACTGGTAAATATTCTATTGACAAGGTCAAGAACGAAGAAAAGTCTGGCCACCAAGACAGAAGAAAGAATAAGCATTTAAAAAGAAAAAAAGAAAAGTAGACAGTTTATCAACTTCAATTTCTAAAGTACTGTGTAGTCCTTTACAGAATGTGGAGGAAACTCCCCGAACTATAATGAAAGTGCGTCCATATGTTCACCTACCATATATGTGTTTCCTCAAAAATTATATTAAGGATGTTAATGAAAAAAAGGGCTAATATTTTCAAGAAACTATAAAGAAAGAGAGAGAGGGAAAGGAAAGCAAGCTGTGGCAAAAAAAACCTGGGCTCAGCAGCTTTCTGGGGGAAATGGTGAAATGTGACTATGTGATTTATAATGAGAAAAGGTATCTACAACATACAATTTTCTACCTAGCTGCAAATAATAATTCATAGTGATGTCCCTTCCAGATAAAAGACCTTTGCTATGTAGGACCCATGTGGTAAAATGATCATGATAAATGTCAGACCAGTGCAGGTAACGGCTTTACAAACCATTAAGATTAGCTGGCTCCTTTTTCCGATGATAACAGTAACCATGCTGTGACTCTATGTGGTAATAATATCTCAGTTCTGATAAATGCCAAAGCCAGGCAGAGGTGTTTATCATTCCCAGTTCAGAAATGCTGACTCAAGTTACCACATGTTGCCTGTTTTTCTTCTTTCACAATAGTCTCACAATTAAAAAAAAAGAAGCTGAATCATAAAATTATTTTATTCCCCATTCCTTAAAGGATTTTGATGCTTGTGCTATTAACTCGTCGTTGCTTCCAGTGTCACTGTGTGGCCATGTCAAATGAACTGACCAGAAAAACAGTCCACTATACTAACCATTTTTTCTTCTTCAGAGATCTTTTGTTCAAAATGAATAGTTATGGACAAAGTTTAATATGCTTCCTTTAAAAAGTATTTTTAACCCAAAAGACAGGGAAACATATTTCTTAGTTCACGTTTTTCCTAATTGTGTGACTGATCTTAGCTGTTTTCGAGTGAGATTATTTAAATCCCCTATAAATTTAATTTGTCTGCAATGGAAAAAGGCAGACACTTATATTAAAAACTTCAAATCTAGAAAGTATTTGTAGTATTTCCACCCTTGTGAAAATGTTCAAAAACAATGCTTAATGTAGATAGCTACTTGAGTCTTTAAAATGAATTGCTGGTTTATGATTAGAAAGATGTCCAATGACTCAAAATGGTAAGACTTGTTTTAAAAAAAAAAAAGCTTGTAAAACCAGATATGTATGAATAAATACAGTTTAAAGAAAATTCTCACAGGAGAACTGAATTTCAAAGAAATAAACTAGTGAGCTTTATTTTCCTAGCAGACTATGGCCTGAGGATGAATTAGTATCATTTATAAGTTTCGGAAATTACTTGGCCACCATGACACCTCCAAAATTACTTTGAAAACAAGAAATTCTAGGGAGGGCAATACCATCGTGCTTTCCTGTGAAGATGACTGCTGGGGTGTCAGTCATCATCTTACCCTTCAGTTCAGGCAAAGAGAGGCGTTGCTGCAAAATTGAGGAAGTTTGGTTTAAGAGACAGTTTCAGGTTGGTGAATTTTAGGAAATGTTGTCGTCCTAAAATTGGTTGCCCCAAAGCAATACCCTTTATTAAAAGTTACTTAGAGACTAAAACCTGAATACTTTTTCCAAATGTGCCCTCAATGTGAGCTCAGCGCACCGGAAGACCCTAGAATAACATAGATACATTTACATGAAAAAGAAAAGGTGATTTTATTACTTTCCTGAATGTATTTCCGGATGCATGAGGAAGTTAAGAATGATCATTTGAAGGCCTTCAGAAATTGATGAAGTGAAATTTTACATTCATTGATTTGATAGTAATTGCATTTCTCAATTATTTTTAATTTTTTTGATAGCGAGCTAACACCTGAGAAGTTTTGGAGTTTAGCAATCATCTTAGAGGATCTCCTCAGTCAGAAGGAAGATATAAATTTCATATAAGATACTTATATTTGATAGGTCTTAAATGTAAACATCTCTTATGACATGTTTTATATTTTTCTGCCCCTCTGACCTGTAAAATGACAGAAGATAGGAACCAACTTTGTATTTGCCACATAGGCCTATGTTGCAGGAGGCCATAATATATTTGTTTTTTTCAACCACGTGTATATATGTATATGTTTAATACTTCAAAACTTATTTAAGAAACAGATTGACTTATTTTTGTTTTAGCAATTTCTTAATTGTTTATTGCCAGAGAGTAGGAGTATAGGTGGAAAGAAATAGAGGTTGCACTTAACGAGATTAGGTTTGCTCCTAACATCATGCTCTGATGGCCTAGCTCCTCCTGGACAAGGATCAGAACTGGCCTCTGGAAATGATGCTAAACTGGCCAGTATGCTGAAGCTTTCCTCACAGGTTAAGGAATCCCTGGGCTTATGGCAATCAATTGGCCAGCGTATATTTGTTATTGACATTTATTAGCTATTGAGAGTTATTTCCATTTCTTTGTTTTTTGTTTTGGGGGGTTTTTTTGAGGAAGATTAGCTGTGAGCTAACATCCGCCGCCAATCCTCCTCTTTTTGCTGAAGAAGATTGGCCCTGAGCTAACATCCATGCCCATCTTCCTCAACTTTATATGTGAGATACCTGCCACAGCATGGTTTGATAAGTGGTAGTAGGTCCACGCCCAAGATCTGAACCAGTGAACCCCAGGCCACCAAAGCAGAGCAGGTGAACTTAACCGCTGCTCCACCAGGCCAGCCCGAGTTATTTCCATTTTTAAAATTCTTCCTAAAGGGGCTTCTTTATTCAAAAATCAGACAAAACATTAACATCTCCTGGAAGGAGAAACTATGAATACAAGAGAAGTCTGCTGTGCCAATGAAATGATTCGGCCTAATTCTCTGGTAATCCTCACTAGAGAAAGAAAGAAGTCTTGCTCAGTCAAGCAGATTCAGTCCCTGCTGAATTTTTCATGCCCTGAAACTTACATTCCTCTGTTCTCAAGTTCAATGTTTTGACATAGATTATCAACACCTAAATTCAAACTTACCAGGTATCTGCAAGCATTGAGATTGTGCCTTCTTTTTAATTAAATAGAAAATTTGGCTTTTCTGGTTTGGAGGGGAGCAAGGAGGGCAGAATCTTGAAAAATTGCAAATTGCCAACCACAAGTTAGCCTGAAGGCCATGGTTATGCCTTGTTTATGATACAATGGCACTTCTATTTATGATACACTATATCTACTTATGAATTATATCCAAATACTCTTTGGTAATGGACAGCATTCTGTGTGTTTACATAACTATCACATACGCTGGGCTATTCCTGTTTTTAGGAAAAGGTACTCAACAGTGAAATTTGTGAAACATATGAAACATATGATTTTGAAAATAATCTTGAGCTATGAACCATCGTGTCAGGACTGATAGAGAGGATGAGTCAAAGGAAAGATTTTAATGGGAAGGCAACTTACATTTAATGAGCACTTACTCTGTGTGCATTTATGTGCATTGAACATTTAATTCTGCAAACAATCCTAAGATATAGATATAGATATAGATATATAGATATATCTATAGATATATGGAGTTTTTGTATTTTTAAGTAAGGAACTGGAAGCGTCAAGAGTTCAAGCAACTTGCCTCAAATTATGCAGTACAGGAAGAATGCTAACCTAGTCCTTTTAGACTCTTACCTGATATACTGCTTCTCTTACTTTACAACATGAGTTTCAAGTATATGTCTATTTGTGAGTCTTGAATTTTCCCCTGAGTGTTTCTCCCTAAAGTAAGTGTGTTCTTTAAGGAAATTTATCAAGCAATTGTTGCCATGCCTTGGTTGATTCCTTAATACCCAACTCAAGTTTTATAATTAAAAGGCATAACCTCGGGGCCAGCCAGGTGGCGCAGCATTTAAGTTCACACATTCTGCTTCAGCATCCCAGGGTTCACCGGTTCAGATCCCAGGCACAGACATGGCATGGCTTGGTAAGCCGTGCTGTGGTAGGCATCCCACATATAAAGTGGAGGAAGAAGGGCATGGATGTTAGCTCAGAGTCAGTCTTCCTCAGCAGAAAAGAGGAGGATTGGCAGCAGATGTTAGCTCAGTGCTAATCTTCCTCAGGGGAAAAAAAAGGGCATAGCCTCAAAGATTTGTACCCAGTCATAAGGTGCATTGAAACAGACAAAATGTGCCCTGAAAATACCAATCCTTCCTGTAAGCCACAACGGTCTCTAAATCCTGAAATAGTCATGTTACAAAAAGTGTAAAGTGATTAGAAACTAAACTGCTTTCTTCCAAATATAGCCCTGACATATAGGTGACTATCATTTTTTCATACAGGATCCACTATACATTCCAGAATAACTTTCAAAAGCAGAACAGCTGTGATGTTGCTGACCTCCTTAAAACAAAGGGGTACTGTAGTCCTTCAGGAACTACAGAGAAATAGAATGAATAGTACCCCCGATACACTGGTTACTGGGAGAATCTGGTCTTTTCTTCCTCTGAGGGAACCTATATAACAAAGCAGAATTAATTTTGAAATATGATTTAACATGTGGCTATAAATAAGTTAATAATAATAAATGCATGGATGATAAGGCTGGAAAAGTGTCCAGGGGTCATGAGGTCCAGGGTTCTGCACTGCACAGAGCTCTTGCCATCATTGTATAACTTATCTTATCTCTGCAAAGGCATTTGGTTGTAAATGTCCTTGTTTTAGTAGGAACATTTCATGCAGATAAATGCAAATGTAACTATCATAAACCATATTTTTAAATATGTGTCTCAAAACCATGAATCAGTGAAAACTATAAAGCCACATCCTTCTATAACGTGAAGAGCACATTTCACATCGTGTAGACGTTACTTCTCTAAGTAGCCTGGAGTTGCTTTTGAAGAAGCTCATTTACAACAGAGTTCAGTTGTAACTGAGCAGAGTAGTCTGAGAATATGGGGCCAGGTGAGTGAAGAGTGAGTGTTAGTAAGAAAGAGTTTACTATTTTAATATGTACATGTACACTGTATATATTTTTACATATACATTTTTTTTCCCACTGTTGAGTGGCAAAAAGGAAGTGCTACAGAAAGGTTTGGTATGCAGTTGTGGGTCACAGCTTAAAGATTGGAGAAGGTGTTTGGATCTGAGTGGGGGACTAAAATGGAAGTATTAAAGAGCACAGAGTACATAGAAAAATGAATCATAAGGGAATGAGGGTAGGAACAAATGTGAGTGAAAAAGGAAAGAATTAAGGAGTTGATTATTACTGGAAAGAAGTTGCACAAGTCTCTTAGTATATGATTTACCTAAGAGGTTCTCTAATTCTCCGTGTAGAAAACGTTCTTTCTTCCCCCTTTAGTCATAACATAAAAAAGCCAGAGATATCTCAGTTTTCTCAAAACTCTCAGTACTTCACGATAATGAGAAACCATATGCTGAAGGAGAAATATTAATAGAAAATGCTGTCTTTCAGATGCTCACTGAATCAATTGAAGACAGTTGACACTTCTTTAGTAAGCTGTGTATGAATCTTAGCTCATTAACCACTCCTGTATTATGTATGCTGATTCCAACTCCTAATATGACACATCAATAAACCAGATCTGAAAAGGTGTCATTTCGATTTTAATGTATCCAATTGTATTTTTAGATGTTCCTCCACTTAGAAGTGTTTGTGTTATTTCCTGAGTTTACAAGCTATGGAAGAGTGGGTGTGGTATTGATTTGAATGGGAAGCCACTGCTCCTATAACCTTTTTAAAGATTTTGTTCTTTATGTTGTAAGATGTTGTAAGAAAAATAAATTGCTCCTCCTTAATAATATTTCAGCCCTCTCTAAGCTATTGTCCAGTTCCCCCTCCAGTAGTTAAGGATAACTTAGCCACAAACATGTTTGTACCACTATTTAATTGTCCAATTCGTCAAGTGTGTGTGAAAGTAGAGTAAAAGAAGAAATATTTCCGTAAAACATTCTTCATGTAGGACGTTTCTTCTAAGCAGATATGGGAATTACTAATTACTTTTATAAGGATTCTTATATATAACCGACCTGCTCACTAATCAGATCATCAGTCTCTCTGCCTATCACAAAGTATGTAGGGTACTCTGAAATGTCTGGCTACCATAGCAATTGTATTGTCACCAACCAGCACCCACTCAGTTCAAGTTTCAGCAACTACATCTTGAATGCTCCCTGCAGCCAGATAGAATGCTTGCTGCTGAAAGTCAAAGGTGACCCAGACCCAGAGTGGACCTCAGAAAAGGGGAAGGGGGAAAAGAGGTGAACATTTATGGAGGACTTACTTTTTACTAGTCGTTGTGCTAGGTACATTACATACTATCTTGTTTAATCCATAAAACTAGCCTTTTAGAAATTATTCAAAGAAAGTAAGAAACTTACCTAAGACCACAGAACTAATAAAAAACTGTTACAGCATTCAAACCCAGGTCGGTCTATTCCAATCCAGGTTCATGTCTTTCATTTGTTCACTAATTCTTTCTTCATTCATTTAACCCACTATATGCCAGTATAAGAGTTGCCTAGATTTACAGGAAAATTCCCAGTTTAATGGAGGGAAATTGACCAGGTGGAGAGTTGTATAGATAAGATGTTCTAAGCACAATGGAATACAGAAGAGGGCGAACTGACTCTGTCTAGGGAAGTTCATGTTTCTTTTACCCAGTGGTTAAAAAGACTTGGTAAAGTTTTAATTCCTGCCCAAGCATCATGGCAGTGACCTTGCAAATTCAAATAATTTCAATTAAGCAATTTCCAACCTTTCTGAAACCCTCCCTAAAAGTGAGGTTTGCTGGACGTAACCATTTGGACCACTCTCTGCTTAATCATCTGTCAAGCTTAATTTATGGCTGCTACTTCAGTAGTTGTCAATATCAACTGATCCTTTTTTGGAGACTCAGCCGATAACCTGATCATACCATGGCCAGAGATTTCAGTGAAAATAGAAAGGTCTCTTCTCCTCCCCTCCCCCTCCTCTCACCTCCCCACTTCTTCCAATATCATCTTTATTACTTGAACCAAGTGGTTCACAAGATCCTCAGGTAAATTATACTACTAGCCTCATGCCAAATCATGCAGAATGTATCCATCTCATGAATATACAAATGTAGATACATGTATATGCATATGTGTATGTCATTGGTATGTGATATTAGCTTCAGATGGCTGGATACAGGTATCCAAGTATCCCTGTTAGCTCTGTCCTGAGCATATTATTCCAATTCCACTCTCTTCTTTATTGACTTGTTTTACTTCTTTTTCTGAGTTATCCCACAGGCTCCAACTGGTCCTATGAAGCGTTATGCTTTCTTACCATCATTGAGCTACAAGGGGGCCTTCTACCCTTTTGGCAGAAAGATTAGATCTGCTGTCGGCTGTGGTGTTGCAACTGGCTTTTCTTTCTTTCCTCTCTCTCTCCCCTTTGTCTCTTTCATTTGCAGTTGTCCAATCCATATTACGTTGGAACTCTTCTAAGAATAACTGCAATTTTGAAAGCCCTGACTGTGGGAGGCATTATTTATAGGCCTTTGTGGTTTTAGGAGGAAGAAGAAAAGCTTCCAAGCAGAGTTCTACTAGGAAGACTGCCCCAACTCCACTTTGGCCAAATACCATCTTCTGCAGGATATTTTCCTATAATTCCTTACAAAAAGTTTCTTTTGCAACAGTGTATTAAAAAAAAAAAAAACCTGCCTGTTTCCAAAGTAACTCTTTCTTACCCCACCGTATAAAATTTATATACGTAATAAGAGGTGCTTATGAAGTGGACTTTTGGAAGTACATCATATGAGGAACTATGTTTGGCTTTAGTGTTAGAGACTCATCCTCAAAGTCTTCAGTACACAAGGACTTATTTTCTTATGTCAATGATAATCAGAGACAGGTAGTACAGAACTGGTCTGACTGCTTCACAGTTTCAGGAAGCTTCTTCAACCTGTGTGTTCCATTCTGCACGGCCTTGGATCTCAAGGTCGTTTCATAGTAGAACCGTTCCATCTACATTCTGAGGAGCAGAAAAGTAAAAAGGCTAAAAAGTCAAATCAGCTCCCTGTAACACAGCCTCACCAGAAGTCCCACATAGCACTTTGATTTAAGTCTCATTGACCGAACTTGGTCACATTGTTACTCCAGCTGCCAAGGAAGCTGGGAAATGACCTCTTTTAGCTAGGTATATTGCCATCCCCTCAACAGTGGAATTGTATTCCTAAGGAAGAAGAGAATGGATATTGGGTAGATGTGTGCCTTACATATTCTTCTCTTATATATGGTCTTTTCCAGCAGGAGCCTCTTTAGAACCATCAGGAGCTCTGTGCTAGAACTTAGAAGTAAAGTATAGAAAGGAAAGGTACTTAATCAGTGTACATATGTGTTTAAGTTCAATAAATAAGTACAATTCTAGGCCCTGGTTAAAAATACATGCATTCTCAAGTAAGATGCATTCTCAAGTGTACTAAGTAACTCAAGTCTTACTGTGCCATCCATGCCCATAAAGGAAAAAAGAAACAAAATGAAGGGAAACAATCTATGTGGTATGTAGTTTTGAATAATTTCCTATTTTTTTAAATGTATGTGACTAGGTATTAAGCTTTCAATTTTTTTTTTTTTTTGTAGTTTCTTATTTTACAGCAAAAGCAAAATGTGTTAGGGAGAAAGGATAGCATAGAAGTAATAAAAAAAATTCTTTACTCTTTCGCAAGATCAAGTAAACAATAGAATATTTGTAATTGAATTACACTGTGTGTCCTTGTGTATTCATTTCCCATTGCTGTTGTAACAAATTACCACAAACTCAGTGGCTTCAAACGACATGAATTTATTATCTTATGTTCCTGGAGATCAGAAGTCTGAAATCAGTTTCACCGGGCAAAGATCAAGGTGTTGGTAGGCCTGTGCTCCTTCAAGAGGCTCTATGTCTTTGCTTTTCCAGTTTTTAGAGGCTGTGTTTATTCCTTGGCCCAGGGACCTTCATCACGTAGCCATTTCTCCTTCTGCTTTCTTTGTCACATCACCTTCTCTCCCTGACTCTGATCTTCCTGCTTCCCTCTTAACCACCTTTGTGATTACACTGGGCCCACACACATAATCCAGGAGAATCTCCCCATCTCAATCACACCTGCAAAGTCCATTTTGCCGTGGAAAGTAACATATTCACAGGTTCCAGAGTTTAGGATATGGACATCCTTGGAAGGCCATTATTCATCCTACCACAACTTGTAAAATAGTAAAACATTTATGCAAACTAATTTCATACCTGATCTGAACAGGAAGATCATGTGGAAGCCATACTGTTGCTGCTTTCATCTTACTGTGATCTAATTCAGAGTCAAAATGCAGAGACTCCATGGTAACGAGGCTAAGTGCGCCTATTCCCTTTGGCTGCTGATTAGGACTTTAAGTTGCTGAGTCTTAGCCCAAAATTCTCCTAAGAAAATTCCCTCATGTACCTATGAAATCTCATACTTTTCTAACCTTTTAAATTTCTTTTCTTTTTCAGAAAAGCAAGACTACAACACAAGAATTGAAACTATAAAGTCTCTTGTACAAAAACTCCCTCCACCAAATCGTGACACCATGAAAGCCCTCTTTGGACACCTAACTAAGTAAGTTGTAAGGGTTTCTGGTTGTGTTGTCGTATACTCGTTTCCTAAATGAGCAATATTTAACTTCAGATCTCTACGACAAAAGTTTCCACATGCATCTATCTCAGATTTTCCCCTCTAGCTAACCTAAGTCTTCCTGCAGAAGCTGCAGAATGTACTAGAGGTAGGAAAGAGAACCTAAGAAAGGAACTTATGAATGAGCTTATTTTTCCTGGCCTTTTCAACGAGTAGATGTTTGCTATTTGATTGTTAGAAGCATAGCCAGAGCCCTGGGATGGGTCATCTTTACTTTCTTATCTAGTATAATGGGAAGAGCAGGAAATGATTCAGATATGAGTGTAAAACCTAGCCTCTCCATGTACCAAGTGCTGTGACCTCAAATAAGATACTTAAACTCTCTGAAATCCAAATTCCTCATCTGTAAAACGTTGATTCAGATTGATAAGGTGCCATGTGTGTAAACAGCTAAGAATAGAGTATTCTAGGCAGTAAAAAAGTAAGTTTAAAAACCCAGAGGACCAAAAGAGCTTGATGTATTTGAAAAGAGAAAGCAGGCCAGGATGGCTTGAGCTGAACAAACTAGGAGGGCAGTGGTGGGAGTTGAGGTCACGGACATTAGACCAGTGTCAGGTCACATAGGTTCTTGTGGGCCACAGTGAGAGATTTGGGTTCCATTCTAAATAAAATGAAGAACCACAGAGAGTGCTAAATTAAGGGAGTATAAGAGATCACTCTGGCTGCCTTGGGGAGAGTGAATTGCAAAAGTGAAACCAAGGAGATGTACTAGGAGGCAACGAGGCAAGAGGTAATGGTGGCTTGAGTGAGCCTTTAGGGAGATATTTTAATGGTGGGTCAGACTGGACTTGCTGTTGCTAGGGATGCAGTGGGGAAAGGAAAGGGGAAATTGAGTGCGCCTCCTAGGGTGTGGGCTTGGGCACATGGAGAAATGGTAGCGCCATGTAGAGAGATGGGTAAAAGTGAGGGAGAAGCAGGATGAACAGGAAGAGCAGACTGGGGAGCTCCATTTTGGACTTGCTAAGTTTGACATGACTGTTGCTCATTTGCCCTCTGTTAACATCTTCTTCAGATAAGGCAAAATACAGTACAAGTGATGAGGTTTTCGCTTTCTCCATATACGTATAGTAATGTTGAAGCCTGATAGAGTTTCAAAGAGACTGGGCAGTTTGCTTTTGTGAGATTAAATCTTAATCACCTTAATCACCCATTCCTTGGTTTGAGTCCTTCCTACAGATTATTCAGCTAATCCACTGCATGATTTTTAATTGTAAATGTAATACACACAATTACACAAACAAAAACTTTAAACAACAGTGGTGCATATACGTTAAAAAGTGAAATTTGCTTAGCCAGCTGAGCAGAAGTAACTGGCCTTTTTGTATATATCCTTCCAGACCTGTTTCTAAGCACTTGCAAACATGTGGATGTATGGTTGTTTATCATGTTGAAGTATATCATACTGTACATATTGTTCTGCAACTGTTTTGCAACTCATGGACAGCCTTCTACTTCATTTAACAGACTCATCTGGTTCTTTCTAATGATGACATAGTATTCCATGGTAAGGATTAGTCCATAATTTGCTTAACCAGTCACTGCATTAGGTAACACATTTCAATCTAATTCATTATATTAGTTTCTTTCTTATTTTACTCCCAGAGGGGAATTTGTGTCAAAGTTCAGAACATCCCTTATTGTTAGAATGTCCCTTCTTGTCACCTCCACTGACTAGCTACAGTGGGAAACCCAGTGTGGTTTAGTGGAAAGATCTAGGGCTTTAAAGAAAGACAAAAGAGATCGAGAGTCAAATTCCTGTTCTATACTTTACTCCCTTTATGATCTCAGGCACATAAAATCAGATTAAATAATATCAACCATATCTTGTGGTTATGAGAATTAAATGAGATAATGCATATAAAATGCCTGGCACAAGGTAAGCATTCCTCAAATGCTAATTCTTTTCCCTTAGGATCCAGACACACCATGAAAGAGGTTTCAAGTTACAAGTAAATACTAGAGTGCTTATCTCAGTAACTTTAACTGGACAAAGTCATAAAATAAATAGAAAAGTATACATTTAATGCTATGCAATACCCAGTCATGGAGATCTTGAGAAATATCCATTACTCAGTCTCAATTATTCCTTTTTTTTTTTTTCCTGTGGGAAGAACAGCTATAAAATGAAGAAACTGAGAGTCAGCTAAATCGTCCTTTGAAAAAAATAAAACACACAGATGAGAATCCATTCAATTAAAAATCTTCAAAGGATGAGAATCCTCACCTTCCTGCATCAATCCCAGTATTAACAATTAATGCCTGATCAGGCTTCTTATATCTAAATTAATTTCTTAATTTTGTTAGAACTTTCATTCAGTTCACTAGAGATGGAAATAGATGTTTTTAACTAAGATTTAAGATCAGGTTATTATATCACCTTCACAGTATTCACATTATAAGGTTTCTCATTATAGGTGGAGAGAAAAGTGTTATTTGCTAGCCACCAACTTTTCTTGAGTAGTGTGACCACATTCCACCCTGCACTGATTTATAAACTGGGTTTAATTATGCATAAGTGTGTGCACATGATTATATCTTGTTAAGCGTTTCTTGCTAAGTTTTTGATAAACAGCCAATCGTGGCATGTCATCAAAGCCTGAGAAGACTAAATAAGAAGATTGTTTAACGAGAATTTAAATATATTCATGTTTGAAAGAATCATTAGAATGTTTTCCTTAGTCTTGATGCATTTGGTAGTTCTTCAGAAAATCTACCGTCAACACTTGTGTGTAGTGTTTATTCCAAATTGTTGCAAATATATATATTTTGAAGTTTGTTTAGTGAGGGTCAGGGAACGTAATGAAGTGCCAGAAATTCCACTTGACCTACGTACTCTACAGCCAACAGAATAGAACTCCATTTTTGCAGAGCTCTGAGTTAAACAAACATTCCCTTGAAAGCAGAGCAAATACTGAGAAAGCTTAATACAGCATGGTTGCACTAGAAGGTGGATGCAAGTCCTGTCCACAAAAGCCAGAATTTTTAAAGGGTTATGATTATATTAAGTGTAAGATTATATAATGGCTACACAGTCTGAATAGTCTCAGAGATCAGAGTCCTTGTTCCTGATCAAACTCAGGGTCAAGTTCTCTACTTCTGCTGTGGTAGCTTGAGACCAGAAATTCAGAATAAGCTATCATCTCAAAATGCTAGCAACCAGAAACCCTGATTAATAGCCACTTTCACAAATTGACGTTACAGTGATAAGCTCTGGAAGGTCCTGTGGTACCTTCTGAATCATCATGTAAATGGCAAGTTCTAGGTCTATAAAAATACGTGTCAAATGCATTGTCCTATAGCCTGCTTTTTTGGAAAGGCAGGAAGGCAAAGTGAAGATGAAGTTAATGGGAAGGAGGACGTAAAAAATAAGGCTTACTTGCTGAAGGGTCATAACTGGAGTTGAGAGCCAGGCAAAGGAGTTACAGAAGACACAGAGAACCACGGAAAGTTTTTCTGTCAGACAGTTGTGTGATGTGCTCAGTGTTAATGAAAGAGTCATCTGACAAAAGAGTGCAGGGTGAACGAGATAGAACAGGAAAAGAACTCAGGAGGCCACGTGGGATTTGTAGTTAGATTGGAGTAATGAACATCAAATGGAAAGAAATGGTCCAAATCTTGAGACTTTTCAAAGGAGAAGTTCACACAATTTTTTATTTCTCTCATTTCTTTGTCTCCCATATCCAGTCAATCACGGAGATAAGTCTGAGGTTTTAATGCTGGGTAATCATGAAAATAATCCCTCAGACAGCAATTTAAAAAAAAAAAAAAGCAAAAGGAGGTATTGTTTAAAAAGTTACCCTTTTGGAGCTGACCCCGTGGCCCAGTGGTTAAGTTTGCCCCCTCTGCTTCAGCGGCCCAGAGTTTCACTGGTTTGAATTCTGGGTGCAGACTGGCAACACGCATCAAGCCACACTGAGGTGGCGTCCCACATAGCAGAACTAGAAGGGCGTATAACTAGAATACACAACTATGTACTGGGGGCCTTTGGAGAGAAGAAGAAAAAGAAAAACAAAATAAAAGACTGGCAACAGATTTTAGCTCAGGGCCAATCTTAAAGGGAAAAAAAAGGTACCCTTTTCTCTATATTGCAAATGCAGACAGGAGAAAGAGGAAGATAAGGTTATAGAAAACTAATGACATAGGATGAATCTGATTTTGGTGAATGTATTGAATCAAGTCTTCTGTAAGCTACTGGTTGGGATGTACCAACCAGCATGTGGGGAAAGCCATATCTCGAATTTATGTCAAGAACGAAAACTTTTCAAATCTTCATACCTTTTGAGCCAGTCATCTTAACTGCTAGGACCCTATCCTAAGTACTGTGGAGGGGTGGGGCAGTTTATGCAGATAAATAGTTTATGATAGTACTATTTGCACTGGTGGAAACTTTGAAACAACTTTGTGTTCAGTGATGGGGACGGTTATGTAGACATGGTACATAGTATCAGCCTATTGAAATGTAGTTCATAGCTAATTGTTTTGTAATTTAGAGAAATGCTTGTGTTAAATTAAAAAGTCATGGGTACAATATTTTATATACTCAAAGAGAGTATAACTATAAATATGTGGCAGAGTTGTGCATCAGGGGAAAACTAAAGATATTTGCTGAGATATTAACATTTCTTTCTCAGAGTTGTTGAACTATGAGAGGTTTTTTCCTTCATGTGTTTCTTTCCCTCTCCTAACAACGGTGTAGGAGACCTTGAGGGTAAGAGAACAGGTAAAGGGAACAGGCTTTGGAATTAGATGTGAATGTGGAACTTGGCTCTGCCAGTAACTGGAGGTGTAACTTTGAACAAGTCACTGAGCTCTAAGCCTCCATTTTCTCATCTGTAAAATGGAGATCATAATAAAACCTATTTCTCTGGTGAGGATGGAAGGAATAATGCTTTTAAAGAATCTTCACAGTACCTAGCATACATTAGGTCCTAGATAAACACTATGTATCAACAATGTATTATTTTTGTAGTGAGAGAAATATAAAAGAATTTTTAATGAAATAAATATAGGAAGAACTGCAGAGGCTACGTTGCCAAATTTCCTGGCTTCCAGAAAATTCTTTATCTCACCACAGAATCTTTCTCCAAAACCCGAGTTTCTATACTGGCCTGACTCAGCCAGTTTCCCCTAGTCCCAGTGAGGCTGCTTTCTGGTTTGACAAACCACATGACACCTCCATGCTGTGCTCTGTCTCCATGTCAACTCCCCAGCCTGGCTCTATTCTGTCACTGACTCACCATCAACCTGATCCGCATTTGTCCTGTGTTCTCAGATCCAACTGTTTTCACCTTCGAAGTGGCAGCATAATGATAAAATAATCTAGTCTGCCTTAATTTAAGGCAGGCATAAGGAGTTTGGAGATAGGCACAGGTCTTCCTTTGCTTCTTGTCTGGAACTTTCCAGTTACAGCAGTTTCCTGGGGATGGTTCTCTTGCCTTCTTGTCTAACTTATCGGAATGATTCTCACAGTAAGAATTTCCTGCCAGGCAGAACAGCACACTGGCTTTGTGGAAGCCTGGTAAGTGAGACATTCTGAAGCTGGTAGGGCCTTACCCTATGCCTCAAATTCCCACTGTAAACACTCCTAGAAATCCTATCAAGCACATATCCACCTAGAACTGGCCCTGACCTTTTGAAGTTCTGACATTCCTGTTGCCATTACTATTAGTAAGGTGTTCTAGCTATTGCTGAAGTCTTTTCCCACATTTTTATTTCCAGGATAAAAGTAATACGTGATAATTACAGAAAATTTAGAATATAAATACAAAATTATTTCCACCAAGTTAAATCAAACTCAGTAGCCAGATTTATTTTATGGTATGCATTTTGGAAGCCAGAACACTCTCAAATTTTTGAGGAGGTGGGAGACAGAAAAGAACAATTGCCATGTAAATACACATTGTTCGGAGGAAGTCAAAACGTCTTAGAAATGGATGGCTTTTAGGAGTGACTTATAAAATGATGTCACTCAGTGATTTTCAAAAACAGCCTTGAAAGAATATATTTGCTGCAGATTTTAGATGCAACTAAACATTCTTATGGGAGACTTGCACTTCATAAAATAGGTTGAAAGGAGAGCTAAAAATTTTCCCTTTTGCATTGACTAAGAAAATCGTCCAGCTGTTCATAGAATTCCAAGGTGAAAAAATGATATGGCTGAATAGACAAATCTCATGGAAGCATGCCAGTTGAATGCCTCCTTGAAAGGCGAAACATCTGAGCTGTGGCTACTTTGTGAGAGTAAACTGATATTTAAAGCTTCTCTGTGGTCTTCATGGATGTTAAATAAAATATTCTACAAAAGCATGTCAGAAGCAAATGATGGTGACCTAGAAATATAAGGGTTGTATGAGGAAACAATGGTGAGCAAATAATTCGTCCACCCCATCTTCAAAATGGCACTGTGGGCATTTTGCGGGGAAAAAATGAGACATAACTAAAGAATGGACTTGAAAGCCTATGAGCCCTTGCCCTTCTCTCTGGTGGTCAAGAGCCATGACTGGTGAAGCTCTCTGCCTTCCATCAGACCTCTGAATGCCCAGCTCTGGTGTGCATTGGAGCAGGCTGTGTTTTTCTGTGCTGTCTTCTGGCACTGCACCCTTTTTCTGTACACTTTGGTCTCTCACCCAACCACAATACCTGATAGCCAATGATTTGCAGGCCATGGGTATTTTTACTGGAAAATGAGGAACCTGTGCAAATTCTTATTTTCTTTTTTCTCTCTTATTTCTTTTCTTTTTTTTTTTTTTTTTCCTGAGGGACAGAGGCTGCAAGTTGTTTGAAATAAGCCAGAAGCCTAATAGCTCCTTTGCTTGTGTATTTGAAATGGCACCCTAATCACTTTGAAGAGCTAATGTACTTCCTATGGGCCTGAAATTTCTCAACTGGACTCCCGTGGCAGAATTTGGCCTGGTAGTTAAGAAAATTAATTACTCTGATTGTGAGGATGAAGCAATAGTTCCCAACTCCCTGTAGTAATCATTAAAATGTCATCTACTAAGGAGACATCTTGGCATGGGATTTATAAGGTTTGTGAGCTGGGGACTAAGGTTCAATGATCCTTCCAGTGGTGGATTTGTGTTCTGGAGGAAGGCCTTGGGAGATAGGGTTTTTAAGATGGGAGTGAAATTATTACTTTAGATCTTTCGATTTAACATTTGAATGGTAACATTAACCACTGAATAATAGGAAATAAAACAAAACCTAAAATGGCTACTGCCGTCTATCATTGTCTTTACTATTAGTGGTGGCCCACCCCACGGGGGTATTTCTCTCATGAGAGGTAAATTTTTTAAGTTGCCCCACCCTTCTCCGCTATGAATCTTGGCCTTTTGCTTAATGGAAAGAACCAGGCATTTGAAATCAGAAGACATAGGCTCAAATCCCAACCTCAGCCCTTAGAAACTGTCCAACATTAAGAAAACCTTTTAGTGTCTGTAACATTCCCTTTTGCTTATATGTGAAATAGGTCAAATAAATTCACACTTGTGAAAATGTCTGTGAAGTGTGACATCCTATCCAACTATTCCTTCCGGAAGTCTTTAATGAGTCCTACTCTATTCCAGGCACTGGACTAGATCGGAGGTTGGCAGTTATGGCTCATGGGCCACATTCAGCCTGCTGTCTGTTTTTGTCAGTAAAGTTTTATTAGAACACACACACAAGTACCTATATTTTTGTGTATTTCTGATGGCTGCTTTCACGTTACAGTGGCAAGAGTTAAATAATTGGAACAAGTTGCACAAGGCAAAAAATATTTATTCTCTGACCCTTTACAGAAAACATTTGCTAACCCCTCACTTGATACTAGAGGCATAAAGAGGCCTCCTTCTCTCACTTAGCCAATAGTCTCCTGGGGTAGATAAATTAGTAAACAATTATAATAAATATCATATGATATCACAAGACACTATGAGGGTACAAAGAGGAGCTGAAATTTAGCCTAGAGAAACCAAAGAATGCCTCCCAGAGGAGATGACATGGGATATCTTTAGAATGTCAGTTTGGCAGACAACAGGCCTGTTATAAGCAGAGAGAATGTTGTGTACAAAGAGAACCACGGTGTGGTAAAGAAATGGTGAATTCTCTGGAATGGTTGGAGAATTAAGAAATGTAAAAGAAGTGACAGAACATCAACCCAGAATGCAGTAAACTAGAGCTGAATTGTGAAGCGCATCATATACTTTGCTGAGGAATTCGAAATTCCTTCTGTAGACATTAGGTGAATCACTGAAGGGTCTGAAGCAAGGAGGTAAAGTAAGGAGATTCGTATTTATGACAATCACAATCTTTATAAGTGTGAAGGATAGCCCATAGGAGGGCAACACTAAAGGTGGTGAAACAAGTTAAGAAGCTGTATGATAGTCTAAGCTAGGGATCCCCAACTAAGAGAGAGGTAAGGGGAATGGGGAAAAGGGATGGGTACAAGAGGCATGGAGGAGGTCGATTCAACAGCACATGCTCACCAAGTGCATGCAAGAGGTTGGGAAGAAGAAAGATTCCCAGATGGCAGCCAAGTTTTGAACTAGCTGAATGGTGATACCATTAACTCATGTAGAGGAAAAGGGCGAAATTGGAGGCATGAAAGGAGTATTTTTTCGACATGATGTGATTTGGTCATTGTTTACATTCCAGTAGCAAAATCCGTTAGAGGGTAAGAAATATATGTCGTGAGTGCAAGAATGGTGATTGGGATCTAGGTATAAATTTGGGAGTCATCACTTTAAAGATGGCAATGGAGTAAGGTCATGAGTAACCCCAAAGAATGGTGTGAAGCTAGAAGAGAGTTGAGGACAGATTCCTGGGGATGTCTAACATCGAAGGGGTGGTCAGAGGAAGAGATTGGGAAACGAGTCTGAGAATGGCATGTATGGTGATAGAAAGAAAACTTGGCAAGAGGTATTGCATTTTGTGATTAAAACTATTACATCCACAAAGGAGGCCTAGAAAATTCTTAGGATAACAGAACATTGGGCAGAATTTCTAGTGATGACTAGCTACTGTTCTAACCTTCATCCTTTGGCTCTTGACAGATCATAGGAATACATATAATAATCTAGCAGAAAAAGATGTTATTCTATAGCATAGTCAGGTCCTGAAAGATTGGTGAAGATGGAAATTACAAAGAACTGACCTGATCCCTTCTGCCATCAGAGCTTAGGCTCCAGGAGGACAGGAATTTATGTCACTCTGATTCCTGCTATATTCCCAGAGCCTTGTACAGAGTCCCACAGATTACAGATACTCAGTAATTTTTGTTGAATAAATAAAATCACATGACTTCACTGAACAGGAAGATAATAATCTAATAGCCAGTGATGGCTCCAGTTAAAATCAACTGGAATCTTGGAAACTTGATAGATTTCAGAGTAGGACTAGAAAATATTCCATTTTGAGGGTATTGGTTAGTAAGCTGTTCCTCTCAAGTTTCCCACTCCTTACCTGATATTTATCTTTTCATCATAACGAAAAGAAGAACAGCTCCAATTGTAAAAGAAGCAATATCAATGTTAAGACTGCATGTTAGGAGGCCCTGAGTACAATAATGAATGAGTGTTAAAGGAGGCTGACCCTACTAAGGAAGCCTTGGTCAGGAAATCTATGACCACCCATCACTGTTGGAGCCCAGATCACTCACTGCAGTCCATGGTGGGGTCACCAGTTCTTCTGATTATCTGGAATTTGTAACAGATCTTGGAATATAAAAACTTACTTTTATATCTTCTGTCATTACTCCCCCAACTAGATTTAAGACTTTCTACCACATCTGTCTCCTAGCCTATCAACCCAACCTCCCTGTCAATCATTTGTTCCAGATCCAATATTGACTTCCTACTACCTTGAATTACTTCGCATTAGGTGAGACAAGAAAGAAATCACCATGATTACAAAAGCTTGCCATCTGCTATTAAGGGTATAAAGACATTTGATTCTCCTATTTTATGGAACGGCAAACTTCAAACTGGAAGGGGAAAAAAATTAACCAGGCCTCAAATCACCTGATTTCCAGTCCACTAGACCACACTCTGCTCTCTTGCCAATACCAATACTCAATTGTGTTTCCAGGGAAGAAGGAATAGGAAAACAAAGACTGAGAAAGATGAGCCAACTGAGATAGAAGCACCGACCCATCGCTCCAATTCCCTTATTCTAATTGATCACCAGCTATAATCCCAACTCTTTAAATAAAATTACCTAACTGGTAAACTGACATATTTATACAACGGGTTTTCTTGGTGTCTGTCTCTCTCTCTGTCTCTCTGGTTCTTTCTCTCTCTGTCTCCCTCTAACATATTGCTTTCCACCTAAAAAACACTGGGGAAAGTTTTATTTTTAGGATTTCTTTTTAAAAACATGTTCCACGTCCACATTCATTAATGCTGTGTGTGTGTGTGCACATACGCACCCTTAGAAAGAGCACATTTTTTAAAAGGCAGTGATGGTTCTGCCTTTTACCACCTTCTTTCTCCTCTTTAAATGGAAAGCTCTGAACCCAGATTCCCAACCATGGAAGATGTTCTTCCAGAAGCAGCATCTGGCTTCCTGGCAAGCCCTTCAGGCGAGTTGTTTGGGGAGATTTGCAGTTGTCTCTCGGTCTGTCACGTGTATCGGATACCGTG
This sequence comes from Equus quagga, assembly GCF_021613505.1. Classification (NCBI taxonomy): domain Eukaryota; kingdom Metazoa; phylum Chordata; class Mammalia; order Perissodactyla; family Equidae; genus Equus; species Equus quagga. The sequence goes on from NC_060270.1 coordinate 87,157,401, forward strand.
GCCTCTCTGGCTGGCATGTCCAGGCAGCTGCCAATTCCTTTCGGTTCACCTTTAATTCTGAGAACTAGTTCCCTCATTTTCATTTCTTACTGGACTTATTTTTCTCCCCGCTGCCCATAGGAATTCCAGGACAAGACTAATTTCTCATTGCTGTCTGCCTGACAACTGCCTCTCCAGGCCTCTGTCTTTTGAACCCGAGTGAAATCCTGAGCCATTGAGTCCTACATTAAAATAGGTTCCTTTTAGTAATATTTGTTAGCCTCTTCTTGTCAGCATAGCTCTTTGTAAACTGTAGGGTTTTTCCCTGAAAAGAAAAACAAAACATTCCATCGGAGTAATTTATTCTGGTCTGTACACAAGACATGAAAGTGTTCTTGACATTTGTGTATTATTTAGTTAAATCATATTGGCTCCCCACATCCTCGTCACACCATGAACAAAAGAGCATCGCAGGACTGGAAAAGATGAGGCGACGCGGCAGCATTTACCAATAGCAGCCGCTTCAGGGTACTAAATTTTTTAAAGTAGCTTCATTTTTTTTTACCTGTTAACATATATATATTTTTTTACTTGTGAAGGATTCTGTGGGGTTTTTTATGGATAATTGTTAAGAACACAGAGTCCGATGGTAGCCCACGCACCAGGAAGCCGTGACAAGGTGCTGACAAGTCCGGCAGCAGTACCCAGAATGCAGAGAAGAAAGCAGAAATTAGAGCTGCAGGGTGACATCCAGGAATAGTTAACACGGGGTGGCTGCATATTTCCATGTTGTTGGGTTTTTTTTTTTTCCTCTCATGCAAGAAAAAGTGCAGATTATATACCAAGATTTCAGATCTCAAGACTGTATTGTCTGGGCTGAGAAAAGACTGGACTGTAGCAGTGGACAGGAGGAAATCTCAGCCATAAATAATAAGTGGTCTATGACCAGTGGCAGACTCAGCCCACACTGACTCTGAAGAGGTACACAACTAAAACTGTGGGCTTAACTGGAATGAGAGCTTCTGGGGGACAAGGAAATGAGTTTAGGGGCTGTTTGGATCTGGATGTTGGAAAAATCTCCTTGAAACCATCTGCTACGTAGAGTGGAGTTCAAATTTAAGATTAGAATTTTTAAATCTGCTTTAATCTCTGCTTCAATGACATTTTTCGGTCTCTAAGTTTTCCTCAGGTTAATTTGTTAATGTGTATAAAGAAAGTTGAAAATACATGCAGAACTTAGAAGCTTTATACTAAATATTGCCCTGTGGATAGAGATGACTATTTCTCACTTCCTGTAATTTCTTCTCTTCTGGGTCAGACTCACATTCTTTTTAACCAGTCTATTTTCTCTTACATTTTCCCCTTTCTTTCTTCTGCCTTTCTTCCTAATATCATCCTCCTCCTCAAATTCTTCCTCCCATCCCTCACTCTGAGAACTCTCTTCACCTTTAAAGCACTCTTGCCTACATCATCTCTCTCCCATTTATTCGTGATACAAACACATATTGAGTAACCATTGAGACAGATGCTGAGCTGGAAATGCAGATAGTTTTACCAGGACAGCAATCAGCCTCTAGGATCTGGGAACTTTATTCAATTATGTTGTCTACCTCCATGCCCTATCTGGAAATGTTTGCTTCCCTTGATCTCACTCTCTCTCCCAACTTTCCAGCTCATGCCCCTCCTCTTTCGGGGATTTACAAACCAGCCTATCTTCTATAGGCTTTCAGTTAGTCTACCCATCCGGTTCAGGAAACCCTTGCTCTTCTTTTCTTCCTCATTTTCCAAAGAGGCAAATAGAATACTTTGGGACAGAACCCTTGCAAGGAGTAGATAAGACATAGATGCTGAGACTCTGTCACTAAAAACATTTTTTTGTGTTCTCCATGAACTCACAGTCAACACACATACTCCTTCAAATACTTTTCCGTTTATCAATTTGTTCACTCTTTTGTTCATTTCATTCATTCATTCTTTCATTCATCTCCCATCGTGTTTGGGATATGAAAAGATACAAGAAATTACCCCTCCTCTAAAGGAATTTGTTTCTAGCTATTTTGTGTTTCTGTGCTTAGACACCAAAACAGAATAAATTTCCTCACATAGTGAAAAGACATGCAGAGTGATACTCTACCTAAATCTGATTTTTTTCCCCCTTTGAACACTTTTTTGGCAATCATTTCCCAACCCAGAAAAATGCCACTCTCAAATGCATCTCATCTCTGATTGGAGCACAGCTCTGTCCCCTTGGTTCCCTGCTCACCATCTTTCTCCACTTTTTCGGTTCTAACTGCCTTTCCAGAGCCATAAGTACTTCCCTGGTACTGACCTTTGAGTCACCAGAAGGAGGATTCCATTCAGTCTCCCAGGGCCACATTTCCTATTTAGGGTCAGACATCCCCCACAAAGATAGGAAGGCATTTTACAGATGGTTTATATGTCCCACTATAATTTTTCTAACTAGTGGGAAAGGAGAAATGAAATGCATGCCCTAGTCTCTCTGACTTCACTCTCCATTCATATCACACTGAAAATAACCAATTCCTGGAGTGCCAACCTCTTAAAGTAATTCATACTTCCCCAGCAATCACAGAATTTACCCTTTATCTTGGCAGAGGTGGGCCCATTTTACCCACGCCTTATCACATTCTTGCTATTCTCTGTGTGAGTTTCCCCTCCAACACTCCATAATAGGCTGGGTGGGCCTAGAAGCAGGTGGCTTCATAGGGAAACTAAAGAAATGTTCATTGTCACATTCTAGGAATTTCTGATCCTAACGCACTTTTATCCAAGAAATAGTAATGTAGAAGAAAACAGGCCTGTGCTTGTATGTGGGACTGTGGGTGGCAGAGACAGTGGGGGCAGGGAGGGAGATGGTGAGAGAGACATACTTTGCTCATCACGAACACAGCCACCTGAAAAACACCAGCTAATTAGCAGTCTGTAGCCACACAACACAGCAGTTTAGTACAAGAAGTGAACAATACTTTACCTAATTGAAACTACAGAGCCAACTTAGGTAGACTGCATGCAATTACAGAAATTGGAAGTCAGCCAGGACACTGAGGTTAACAATCCCTTCTCTCACAAAAATCACCACGGGAACTTTAATGACCACAAGTGGTAAGGGCCGTCATCCTGCAGCCCATCCAGAAAGCTTCACCTCTCACAACCCAGGCTCCATCAGAAGGGCTTAATGGGTCAACTAATTGGCTGGAAAGAAGAGTGCCCTCTGTCGGCTCACATTCACCGTTCTCAGGAAAGTGGTTTTGAAGTAGTAGAGTGGAGGGGGATTCAAATGATGGAAGACATCCAGGGAGTCAAGAGGTGGACAGTGGGAACTGTGAGTCCTGTGGCCAGCATGAATGCCACCTAAGCATTTCAGAAAGTTCTGGCTCAAGATTTCTCAAACTTTAATGTCTTTACGAATCAAGTCACCTGGGGATCTTGTTGAAAATGTAGATTCTGAGTCAGGAGGTATGGGACAGGGCCTGGGATTCTGCATAGAGACCCAGCTTCCAGGTCCTGCTTATCCAGAAACCACACTTTCAGAGGCAGTTCTTACAGGGAAGAGGGAAGAAGTTCTCTGGGAACCAAGAGAACAGAGGGTGGGCAAAAAGAAAGAGGACTTTAAAATGAGATTTAACACCCAGAATAATCACGTTCACTTTCATTTGCCCTAGAAACTAAAGAAGCAGAAACATAGAGAGTCCAAAATAGTAAAACATCCAATCCACTCCTAGGATGGAGGGATCTGGGTTGAGGGTTTGGGGAAGGGCACAGAATTTGGTCCCTGAACGTGTTTCCTGAACGAGATGCCTACTCTGAGCAGCGGTAGTATTCTGCACTCATTGGTTAGTGCTATAGCAGAGACACACCAGCCAGCAGCAGGCTGTGATGACCTCCCAAGAACCAAAACTGTCTGTCTTTCAAGATGAGTCAAGAGAACACAAGATAGCAGAATGCAGACCTTCAAAGCTTGACCAATGGACAGTGAAGGGAGTGATAATCTTCCTTCAAAGCTTTGTAAAATAAAATCAGAGTTGCTGAAAAACATCAAAGAATGGGCCATTTTTAAGCTTATATTATGCAAACAGTTTATAGCTGTGTGCTACAGAGTCTTTCATGCTAAAGCGTGCATATACCATTAAGGACTTGATTGTGGGTTGGATTAATGATTATATTCTTTATTTAGTTTCCTAAGTGTTTGTTTTTTATACTAGTATCTACATATTTTGTGACCTCCTAATGATAGAATTCCCTTTAGATGTATGGAAAGAAACACACACACATACATGCTTAAAAAGCAAGACCCAATTAATCCCTGGTGAAAGCACTATGAGTTCCTACATTTAGACATGCTGTAAAAATGCTGTAAACTAGATAACGCTGGAGTTTAAATATACATTTATCCTAATATATAGCTCATCAGTATAGCTGCAAAAATGCCAAAAATATATACATTTAGGATATCATTCAAAATATATTATTTGAAATGATCAGCTACCTCAAGCTAGCATGGTAAAGTATATATACAAGAAGGAGAAGACTATAAGCATCAATCAATGAATCAACAGTATCTATGGAGTGCCCACTCTGTGCTCCACGTGCTGAAGGGACTGAAGAAGGAGGCTGGAGCAAAGCTGAAAACTGAGCCATTATCTTGACATGACTAAGAGAGCTATTATTCCTGTGTTGGCCGTGGAACTCAGTGGGAAGAGAGGAATTCCTAGAGAGACTTAAAGGAAGTCAAGAGTATCTGCTGATAGGTTGGATCTGATGGATGAATGACTGGAAAGAGTTGAAGACAATGCCAGGGTGTCCAATTTGTAGACTTAAGAGAGTGGAGATGTCTCCGGGTCAACTTTGAGCACCAACTATGTGCCAGGCCTTGTTCTAGGAACTTACAATACATCAGTAAACTTAACATAAATCACCTGGCCCTCATGGAGTTTACATAATACACAGAATAAAAACAAACAAATAACATAACAAAGAAATGCTACAGCATATTAGAAGGTGATGGATGCTAAGGAACTAGAAAAAAATAAAGCAGAGTAAGGAGGACCAAGAGTGCTGTGAGGGTGGTTTGCAGTGATAAATAATGTCCCTTAGGGAAGAAGGTGAGATTTGAAAAAAGACTTGTGGGAGGGGAGGGAATTAGTGAAGTGAATACCTGGAGTCAAGCACTCCAGGCAGAGAGAATTATCTATGGTCTCGGTGGCTTCAAGCGACAGCAAACCAAGGAGGCAGTGTGGCTAGAGCAGAGCGAGGGTGGGGAGAGGCAGAGGAGGGGAGTCACACTGTTGACAAGGACAGATCACATGGGACCTTGGGGACCATTGGGAGGAATTAGTCTTTTGCTCTGAGTTAAAGGAAAGGGAGAGCCAGTCGTAGAGTTTGGAGCAGGAATGACATGAACTGATTTCAGTTAAAAGAATCCCTACGTTAAGAATACATTCTAGGAGAACTGGAAAACTACTTAAATTAACCAGTTATCAGTCTAATTAGAAAGAGTTATTTGTTGGTGGAAAGTGCTTCACACGTTTTCCTCTGATAGGTTGAGAGAATCTAAAGAACTGGATTCCAACCCCAGGTTACATATAAGCCTCTTGAATAACTTTAGGCCTGTTGCTTCACTTCTCAACCACTGTTTTGTCATCTTTCGCATGGGAATAAGGCTTAACTTTACCTACTTTGTAGTTTGTGAGTGTATGTGTGTGAAAGTCAAGAATATATACTGTTATTAGAGTTTGACACAATTGGAAATCCAAGGAAAGTGTCCAGCCCAGACACTTAATCTTGTACTGTGGAGAAAGTAAGGGATTCAGAAGCAGAAAACTTGAGTTGGTGGCCTGAGTTGATGACTCCTTAATCATGTTACTTTGGACAATTCAACTTCTCAGAGCATCATTCTCCTCTTCTGTGTTAAAAGAGATTACCATACCCACACCTCAAAAGACTTCATTCAGAGTTACACGTAAATAAAAACCCATTATAAACGGTAAAGCGCCAAAGAGATGAAGTCTCCCTTCCCCAAACTACTGCAACCACAGACAGCTCTACTCAGCCTGTTGTGAAGTTGTAATTAACCCTTTCCTCATACATAGGTTAACTAATTCATTGAGGGCAGGAATCATTTCTTCCCAGACTTTGTAGTCCCCCATGTAACCAGCACAGGCTAGTGCAACAGGAAGTATTTAACAAATCATTTTAGCAACTGGGTAAGTGAAGGTATGAAATTAAAGCAGGAAATGTAGATTTGAGAATCGGCTTTTTAGAGTAAATATTCCAAATCATAAAAGTAGATGCATTCACCAAGAGAGTTCAGAGCCTGAAGAGAGAGGATGGAGTCAAACACCACTTTGGGGGCAAGGACAATAAGAATCATTAACCAGTAAAGGGAAGCAAGAAGACAGTAAACAGATAATTCAGAACTATCAGCATTACGAAAACCTGCAGAGTACCGTCAAATAGCATAACTCAATAAATAACTTCTGCTCCAAAAGGATCCAAATAAGTCTGAAATCTCTAATAACCACTTATTTATCTAATAACCACACTCTAGCACAGACATAACTCAAGCTCATAATGACAGCTTCAAGATTCAAAAGTTCCTTGTGAATTATCAAAGGATGATAACGTGGCATCATTGTAATTTTAATATTAATTATGTTGTTTGCTGTTAATCTACATATGATAATATAATGTGTTTTTTACCAGAGCATTGCTTAATCAGAACCTTATACTCCCCAGGCCTTCTAAGTAAAAGAAGTTTACTGGGAATGAAGAAAAATTGCACATAAAACCATTTTCCCAGTCTGTTCTTAAGTACATACTTACCAGGCCATCTTGCAACATACCTAGCCAATAATATCCATCTTCTCTCCAGAGCCCACTTTTTTGTGTCTTTTTTAACTGACATTTTGGAATTCACCTGAAAACACCAACAATTTGCCAAGACAAAACTTGGCCTGTGGAGGAGACACCATATTCAACACCAATCTGGAGAAAACAACGTACTTAGTTCTTTTATTCATTATGATCTTAACATTTATTTTTATCATTATCATAATTTGGGGATTATAACTTAGTCTTACAAAAATTGGCCTCTAGGCTATAAAGAGTTAAGACCAGAAAGTTCACTCCCTGTACCCTTATTTCAATCCCTCCTTCCCAGTGGTACCACAGAATGAATAATGCCTTAGACATAGTTTTTGCAATGCTAATATTTGAACAGTAAAAGATACCTTAAGACCTTCATCAAGATTTTTTAAAGCCTCATTTAATGTCAGTGTCAAGGTTCTGTGAGGAGTAATTAATATAACAAAACAAGGTCTCTGTGCCCATCGATTGCCAGGGGATTTATGCAGGTAACTCATTAATGCTGCAGGGGGTTCTGCATGTAAATCCCACAGCCACGATAGGGAAATGGGACCCAATGATTTTTCCCTCTATAAAAAACACAAACAATGACAAGTATAAAAGCAGATAACCTGAATATCTATACAAAACGGCTATATGGCTTGTAAAAGTTTTCCATTTACATCCTGTCACCTCTTCTTTTCACATGTATAAAAGATGGGACAATTATTTCAACAAACCTACCCATATAAATCAACGCAGTTTTGCTGTGGGAAGACTGGGTGTTTAAGGCATTTAATATTTCAGCATCTCCAGATTATCACCGGGATCCATTTCGCTTTGTGGTCAACTGCATGATTAGCACTGTGACAGGATATTGGCCATTTTCGTATGAAGATCTGCAAATCCTAGTAAACAAATACCAGTTGGAAAAATTAAGAACAAGTCTGTGGACTGGAATGCACCCTACTTGTAATGGGAACAAAAAGCTGGCAATCAAATCTAAAGAAAAAGCGAAATCACAGCAGAATGACCTACTTTAAGGCATTTGCCAAAGAGGCAGTGTTTTTAGACAGCTCTTCTGAAGTAGCGTCTTTCTGTCTATGCCATCTGCAGATTTATTATTGCCTGAAAAAAACAACCAGAAAAAAAAGGAAAAAAGCCCTATTTGAATGATACTAAGAGCCTGGTCTATAGGAAAGATTCCAGTATTGTGGGCACCACACCCACACCTACTGATGTGGTCCAAGGTTTTGCTTTAGAGGCACCTAATTAAGAAACCCTGACTCATTTACATGGAGACGTTTGATCTAAATTACACTCCAAACCGCACCAAATTGGGAGCATCTGTGAATGTGAAATGTTTGTTCCCTGTGACGGCTAGAACAGGGCCAGCTCTGGACGGCACATGTTCAAGTGACGAAAAATATTTCACATGTAACGTACTTCTGAGACCCACTTTTCCACTAATAATTCATAGTGATCCTAACCAGTATCTGTACTTCCACAATTATTTCAGGCTGTGAAAAATTATGTCACTTTTTTTTTATATGGGTAGAAAGAGGTAGAGGACCACCTACTTTGTTTGTTGTCATTGATAAAAGGCCTTCGGTGCAGCCAATAGCAAAAAGGCAAAGCTGGATAGTATAGAGGCTGGTCATTATATATATCTCCTAGCTTGGGATCCAGAGAAATGCAGAGCAGCGATCGAAAGGGACAAATCGCAAGGATGACCCCCTCTCATCACTGCCTTAACTTCTCCAGTTTTCTACTTGGCTTGCTGGTTCTCAGCAAAGCTTTCCCTCCCAACTGCTCCCAGGCTGTATTTGTGTCTAGAAGACACAGCCCATAAAAGGTGAGGCTATCGACAGATTAAAAGTTGCGTTATCTGCAATGAGAGGGCATTCAGAGTCAGCCCATCTCATTTCCATCCGGTAAAATGTGTAAGAAAGTAAAATTAAAAGAAAACATTTCTGCCATTGGATGCCATGAACAGAACTCAGCACATGATTCTCATGAAAGAGTGCTGTGTTTCAAGTACAATAAACAGTGTTTTATAGATACCATCAACCCTGTACTCTGGCACCTGACGGGCACTTTACCTCATGAGGTCATATATCACCTATGTCTCAGCGGGAGTCCAGGGAACAAGGAAAAAACTTTAAGAAAATAATTCCCGATTCTTTTGTCTAAGAAAGCTATTAATGCGTTGATCTGATGTACTGTTTTTTGCGGTAGCTAGAATGAGATTTGAATATATTAGTATTTTCAGCAAAAGAGCCCAGGGAGCCCGGTTAATAACTTATGCATGGACACATAGATACACTTCAGACAGAGGTAAGGTTTTCAGCTCTCACGTTGGTAATACTTAGAGAGATCGAATGAAAGGGGCTGCTCTCCCCGAGTCTTTGTTGTGGGCATGCATTGTGACAGTATGGAGCCAGAGTTCTTCTGGTTGTCTACACAGCCTGGATTCAATAAACTGTTATATATGCATATTATGACAATGTGGTCAAGGAAACCAGATTTTTTTACTCCACCTTCAAGAGCCTCTGTAGCCTAAATCTGGTGCTTATTTTTCTTGTCCCCATTCAACATGTTAACATACACATAATTTAATACAGGTTATGTTCATTTTATAATTAAAGTTATGAACTTAGTTGGGAAAACATGCAGACTATACAGTATGAAAAATATTTATGTTTTTTAACCTATCTGGTTCAGTGTGAATCTCAAATGTGGATAATCGCAGACTATATTAGTTTGCTAGGGCTGCCATAACAAAATACCACAGACTGGGTGACTTAAACAACAGAAAGTTATTTTCCCACATTTCCAGAGGCTAAAAGTCCAAGATCAAGGTGTTGGCAGGTTTGGTTCTTCTGAGGCCTCTCTCCTTGGCTTGCAGATGGCAGGCTTCTCACTGTGTCCTCACATGGTCTCTCCTCTGGGCACACACATGCTTGGCATTCTTCCGGCCCAATTTCTTCTTCTTATAACGGCATCAATCATATTGGATAAGGACCCATCCTAACGGTCTCATTTTAACTTAATTACCAAAGGCCTTACCTCTAAGTATAGTCATATTCTGAGGTACTAGGGGTTAGGGCTTCAGCATATAAATTTGGGAGTGGGGGGAGAGCATAATACAGCCCACAACATAGACAAGAGTATATTCATATCCATACTGCTGAGATGCCCCACACCAAATGAGTATTTATTTGAGACCAAAACTATAACTAAAGTTCATATTTTAAAATCTGTGCCATTTTTCCAGTATGATTTTCAGTCACTTCCTCCATCCATAGGAAACAATGATGACTTTCTAAGGTTTAGGGGAACGAGCAGCAGCGTGACTTTTCTCATACCTCCTTGCTAAACTGGAAGGAAGCACTTCTGGAATACAGTAAGTGTTACCACACTGCCCGCCAGAGCCCCACCCCGCCTTCAGGGACCCCTGGTCTAGAGACGTAAGTGCCTCCCTCTCCATTACTGCCGCCCTCCATTAGGAGCAGACAATGCGAGAGATATCACTTTCACAATAAAACATTGCACTTACACCACACCTTTCAGCTCAGCATTTCCAAATGCTTTAAAAATCATTATTATTTTTATTATTTATTTGTGGAATCCCAGCAGTCTACTCAGCACTGGGAAGTGCAGTCAAAGCCACAGAGCTATGGTCTCAGTTTCAGATTTAAACCGATGCTCAAGTTTTCCTCTTGAGGCGCCAGTATAAAATCTGAAGGTGGATGCTTGTATGTGCATGTATATCCAGAAAAAAATGGGGAAAGAAACTTATCTGATTTACTCTGCTACGTATATAGCTGAAGAAATTTAGAGAAGAGCCATTTAATAGTGTTGTTCTAATAGAAACTAAGAACCAAACCAAGAAAAAAAGCAAGAAAAAAACACACGGTTTTGGACCTAAAATTCAGAAAATGGAAATGAATTTCCCTAATCAAGGACAACTACAATAACACTTTTAAAAGGGTTATTAAGCAAGGCAGGAAGTAGAAATCAATCATGCTCTGCACATCGTTCACTGGTCATTATTTCCTAGGTCAAATCTGCTTGACATTCAATTTAATACAGTCTTTCATCAAGTTGAAAGGCCCTGGAGAAACTTTCACTGGCCACCCACAATTTCCGACAGGGCTGTTGCCTGAGCCACCTCATTTTTGTTTTCTGACTTCTTATCATCATTGCATATTCTGCCGTCTTCTACTGAAACAGCTCGACTGCTTTACATGACTTCCAAAGTGGTGGATATATGTTGTCCATTCCTATAATGCTAGAATCTGGCACAGAGTAGGTGCTCAATAAATGTTTGTGAGCTGAATGAATAAAATATTTTCATAGGACTCTAGACAGCAGTCTAAAAATGAATTTGACACACCCTGTTCTCTCAACAGTTGTAAGCTAAGATAGATCACAACAAAGCAGAGATAGTCCAGATGCAGATTAAAAACCTAATGAAATAATGATTTAGATTGCTTTAAATCAAAGTGACGAAATGCATTTGTAGAAGTATATATGTTGAAAGTTCTGACTAGTCTTGAGTTTAGCCAGTGAAGGTTTTCTGGAAGAAGTATGAGTTCAGGAATTTTTGTTATGATGGGAGGGAGAAATTATAAACTGGGAAGTGTTCTATAATGTGGGGTGGGGCCACCAAGGAACATTGAAGGTAGAAACAGAGGTCAGCAATTGAACTTAAAAGATCAGAAAAGGAAAGGGAGTCAGGAAGGTAGAGGAATATTAGATTACTTGGAATATTCTAGTAAAAGACTTTCAAAGAAGATAAAGACCACCAAGTATAGAGAGTTACTTTAAGGATATTGTTGGTAATGTAGGGACATAGTTTGGGGATATACTAAAGGAGGAATTCAGAAAATAGGAGCTGCCACAACGCAGCCAAGGTGAGGAGGATGTCTCTTCGGTTCCCTGGGCTTGGTGCTGGGTACCACCCCCAGCAGTTCTGCATTTCCCCAGAGCAGAGAGCTTAGAAAGGACTTAGACACGCACTATAATCATATGACTTTCTCAGTCTACATGGAGAGGGAATCACAAAAGGGAGTGCTTGGAGAAAATGTACAATGTTTCTTTGTCTTTCACCATCTCAAATTGGTAATGTGGAAAGACTACATGCCCTTCTGTACTGGGCTATTTGAGGCTTAGACATCCCGAGCCCCCTCAGAGGAAGGATGCTGTAAAGCAGAGGCACAGCTCCCGAAAATGGGTGAATTAAGCCGCTGAGGAGTTGCTGGCCTCATCTTGAAACCCATCAAATAGCAGAAGCACAGCTAGAAACAGAGTTCAAAAGTCAAAAGTGCCTGACTGCCCTAAATTAAAACTACTACAAAAAAATTCAGATTTCATGACTTGGCTCAAGCTGCTTTATTATATTTTATGTTTAGACTTTATACGTTTATATTCCTAAGTGCAAAGTCTCTTTAAAAATGTAACTGTTGAACTTAAAATCAGGAAGTAGTAAAGTGGCTTCACAGAGAGACACATATGGAAGGTTTTTGGTTTGGGAGGCGGAGGAAGGAGTTGGTTTTGTTTTTAGTTCTGTGGAATTTCAGTCCAATCAACACCTAGGTCACTCCTGTTTTAAAAAAAAGAGAAGAAGAAGAAGAAAGACTTTTTTTATTTTTTATTTTTAATGATCCAGTGTGCAGAGAATTTCTTGCAGACATCTGGGAGTTTAACCAGAGACATCCAAAAGACAAGTAGAGGTACAGCAGCAATGATGAGCATCTGACCTTTATTCTCATTTTCAAGAGGCAAATAGTTTAGAGGTTTTGGAGATGTTAGTGCTGGAAGAGAAGCTATCCAATCCTCCCATTTCAAAGACGAGCAAACCTGGGACTTTCACAGGTCATCTAGTCAGTGTGCAGGTCCTATAACCCAGGTTTACTTTAGCGGTGGAAAGAAAGTGGAAATAAGCTATGTTGAAGTCACTTGAGCTCCAACTGACCAATTATTCTAGCTGGTTAAAATACAGTTACAGTTCTTGGATTTTCAGTTTCCAATAAGGGTAACTTCATCACAGAGATCCTTTATATAAAATAGTTCCTCACTGTCTCAGCTCCACCTGGAACTCTAACCATTACTTCCATGCATGAATGTGTCGCTCCACCACATGAATGAATTTTCTCATCAACTCCACTCATACCTCCCGCATCCCTATCTGGAAGGCTTGACCCACACTCTTCTGCTCCAATCCAGGTTACTCTCTATGCTGTCTGGCCATCCCAGATTCTACCACTTCTCTGAAGGATCTAGCTCAATGTCCAGCTGTGTTAAGATTTGCTTGATCATAGATCTGGCTCTATCTGAAGAGATCTTTCCCTACCCTCAGCCCATAGCCCTTCTTATGAATAGCCATATAGGTAAATTTCACCCTTACTTACAGATGTGAATGCAAAGCAAAGGATATTCTTATTCTTTTTGATTCTTGCAGATTGCCTAGCATGAATAGACACAATTTATTGAGCATTAACCAGAAGTCCAATACTTTGTTGAATATTTAAAATGCATTATCTCAACTCAGCAACCATGTAAGCAGATATCATCCTCAATTTACGGAGCAAAAATCTAGCATCTAGAGGGACCACATTTCTTTTCTAGATCACCCAACTAAAAAGTGGTAGGGCCAGTATTTGAAGGCAAGTCTGTCTGAATCCAAAGGCCTTATGCTTAACTTCTATGCAAAGGTGCTTCCCTCCTCAGAGTAATCTGCACAGAAAAGTCACTCAATATTTGTGAATTTGATGAATGAAAGAATGAATGAGTAAGTTATTATGGAACCTGTTCCCTGCACCAGTCTAACTTGCAAAAGGAAAAATAATAAGAAATTCTGAATCTTGGTGCCTCTGAACAGATGTGGTCACATAAAGAGCACAAGGAAAGCAGAAATGTTCCCAGAAGTTAATAATAAAGTTGATCACTGGCAAACTACCTGAAAGTGATGTGGCTCACAGGGAGTGAAGCAAGCTTCGAGACACACTTGGCAAGCATTTGGAACTTTACACTGTGCATCCTGAATATTATACTAACCTCACCCCTTATTTCCCTTTGCCCGTGTTTTCTTATTCACTTTAAATGTATTTTAACATTTTTATATCGAATGCATCTTTTAGATACAGTAAATGCTTTTATTTGATAAGCTAGAAGTGTAAATCAGTTTAATACACAATAAAATTAATTAACAAAATAAAATTGGTGTTCAAATTTACAGAACAAGTTCAGAAGTGTTTACTGAAAGGATAGAACTGAGTGGCTTATGGCTCCGTGTATCATTTCAGCCAAGCATAGGACTACAATTGTAAAGTTGCGTTTTACAGAACATCTGAAATGTGTGGAGTTCCAGGAGGTATTTAAATGATACAGCATGTCAGTATTAAAATCAGAAAAGTTTAAAGGCCAATGGAAGAGATATGAGATTTTCATAGAATGAAAAAAAATTCCACTAAACAGTATAACTATCTCTGAGTTTGAAAACTACTTTATCCTCAAATACCATAAGATTTGCAAACTGATGTTTTAAAACACAGAGCTGAGGGTTGACTAAGACTGAAAGATGCAGTTTTCTTGAAGTTTCTTGGTAAATTAAAATGAAAACAACAAAGAGAAGCTCATTTTGTTACTGATTCTGAGACCATCAGATGGTATTTCTCTCCAAACCCATCATCAACCCTCAATTGTGTTTTCTAATGATAAGAGAGGCTGGGAACCACTGATCTACTCTCGTCATACCACGTGAATATCTCAATTTTAATAAAGAAAGCCCTTGTCCAGATTTTTCCAGTTGTGGTAAAGAGCAATGACGTTAAGGCAATGTCAGTTCATGGGAACCAACTTAGTTCAGTGAATGAGCTGTGGACAGAAGTCAGTTAGGAAAAAAGAGCATATTTCTTAACAAATTGTCATTGCCCTCTGCTCCATCAGTGGGTCTAAAACATTTGTCTAAAACAAATTCTCAAGGACCTCCAACGAATCAGAGTCGAGCCCTTTCTAGGAGTGTTGAAAGGATGGGTATCTGATTTGTTTTAACTGCAGGCATGTGTGTGACCAAATAAAGCAGATCCCTGAGGAGTCTTTTTCCAGATGTATAGATGACATTTGTACTTTATCCGAGCCCATTTTGGAGAGTGAAGGCCCTTCAAAAGTAATACAATCTGTGTGGATTGAGGGTTTGATACTCAAGAATCCAGATTTCAATTCCCAGTTGCATCAAGGAACTGCACCTTCAGTTACTGATTTCAATTCGAAGATAGAAAAATAAAAACTGCACCAACTTCATTTTTCAGAAAATATGTGGCAAGTTTAACAAACTTATTCCCCAACTCATGTGTTACAAAACAAGCTACCATAAATTTTCAGTCAGAAGCTGTCTGTAGAATTATTCAGAGACTAGAGGAATTCATTTTCATTTTTTCACTTGCTCAGTCAATGGAATTATGAAGGAAGGATTTTCTTTCCTTTCTGTTAAAGGGCATTGACTCCTACCTATTAAGGTAGAGGGTCTGGGGCCGGCACCATGGCTGCGTGGTTAAGTTCACATGCTCTGCTTCAGCAGCCCAGGGTTCACTGGTTTGGATCCTGGGCGTGGACCTAGCACTGCTCATCAAGCCATGCTGAGGCAGCATCCCACATAGCAGAGCCAGAAGGACCTACAACTAGAATATACAACTATGTACTGGGGGGCCTTCGGGGAGAAGAAAACCAAAGAGAAGATTGGCAACAGATGTTAGCTCAGGTGCCAATCTTTAAGAAAAAGAAAAGATAGAGGGAGGCCAGCATGGTGGTGTGGCGGTTCAGTTCGCACATTCCACTTTGGCCACCCGGGGTTTGCTGGTTCAGATCCCAGGTGCGGACCTAGGCACCACTTGGCAAGCAATGCTGTGGCAGGTATCCCACATATAAAGTAGAGGAAGATGGGCACAGATGTTAGCTCAGGGCCAGTCTTCCTCATCAAAAAGAGGAGGATCAGTAGTAGATGTTATCTCAGGGCTAATCTTCCTCAAAAAAGAAAAAAAAAAGATAGAGGGTCTATGTCTTGGGGAGGGCTTAGAGGAGTATGTAGGATTTCTAAGCTTGAATTTCCAGAAGTCTTTAAAGTCTTTAACAGGCATCATAGAAATTCAAACTATAATTATTATACCTATGGCATATTTTTCTTAAAAAAATACCCTAAATTTATTTTTGCAAACAATTAAATATAATCCAACAAAGCCAGCAAGTTCAAATAAATCTTCACTCTAAATTTGATGGGCTTTTATGCTGGCCTAGCCTCATGTATGTTAACATTTGATTCATGAGCTTTATCTTTTTGTGAAGTGTCCAGCCTCACTAGTCTAGGACATGAGGGCAGTGCTTACCTTGGTTTAGATGTGCATGAATACTAAATTCCCCTTCAAACAATCTCAGTCCTTTTCTCGTCAGAGATAGCCAGAAGCAGCAACAGAGAGTGAAAGAGATCCATCATGAAATGTCCAGTGTCAGTGTGTTCTCCCAGTTTACTTACTGACCTTCAGCATGCAGCCACACTCCTGACCCTCATGAGATGGAGCCTGGGGGGGAAATAGCACTGACTACCGATTCCTATGTCCTGTTATTCTGTGGTCTCAATTAAGTGCTAATTAATTACCATTGGCATTTTTAGCATTGCTTGTCAAATTGCATTTAGGAGTATCTTTTCAGTGTTTAAATATCAGTAGTCGAAAATCCACAGCTAAAAATCCCACATGTTACCATATCCCTTTTTTCTTCCTATTCAAAACTGTGTTTTAAAATTCATCAAATATATCCATAACCACTGTAGGTAGCTTTCAAATACAACAAACAGGAATTGGTATTGTCAATTTTGATTAATAGTACTTCATTAATAGACATCCTGTTATTCAGTCTCCACCTGCACTTGCTGATGTTGCCTGGAATCAATTAACTCATATAATTTGATTTATTTTACAAAGACATTTTGGGATGTGCTGTGCTGATGATAAAGGCCCTATTTTAGCAGTTCTTGATTGCAAGTTAGATTGTACCTGAATGGATTTCTGTTTCTGCATGGACATGTATACGTGAATGTGCGTTTTGCCACTGAGTAGGAAGAAAACACTGCTCGAAGAAGTCTTGAATTAAAGAATTCATTTTAAAACATGGTGGGGGGTATTCCTCCTGAATATTCTGACTTCCTCTGAACATTCCTAAGAAACAGAGATTCTGAAATGTTATGCATCTTCTCTCATAATCAAGCCATTTTACTTAGCAGATTAGCGAGTCTCCCTTGAAATCAAAGAACAAAACAGTGTTACTAAGCACCAAAGTTAACACGCGAAGGCAAGATATTAGAGCCAGATAGATTCGACTTCATGTCTGATTTTGTTTTGCTTTGCTTTGTTTTAGATGTAATTTCTTTTTTTCTCCTAAATATTCACAAGCCGTGGTTTCTAGGTCAAGCCATTTGACTGCAGTTATGAAATCTATGAAAACACTTCTGAGACTAATATAGGTACTTAAGAAATGCTAAGCTTGGTGCAAGTGACAAAAGCCCAACTCAAACTGCTTAGGTGAAAAAGAGAATTTATTGGATTATTCAACTGAAATTTCCATGATTAGATTTTATTTGGGGCATGATTAGCTCCAAGTGCTCCAAGATATTGCCAAGAATGACCTCTTCCATCTCTAAACTCTGCTCATCTCTGGGTTAGCTTCATTTTCACTTAAATCTTTTCTCCTGGCAGCAAGATGGCAACACCAAGATAGTATGGTATCTGCTTAGCATCCTCAGGGACAAGTAAGTTTCTCTTTTGCTGTGGGAATAGAAAATTCCCAGGAATATTTCTCCTTGGCCTGGCTTGGATCCCTTGTTTATTCCGTGTTTATTCCTGATCCATTCACTGTGGCAGAGGAACGCATGGCTCTCATTAGTCAGACTTGGGACACAAGCCCATCTCTGGAGCCAGGGACTGGGTCAACTCCACTCAAACCACAGAGACTGGCATAGGAGAGAGACAGTTTCCCCCAAAGATGTTCTTACCAAAAGGAAGAAATAATGATGATTAGGAAAAAAAAAAAAAGAAGAAGAAAAAAATCCACTTGTCTACCACAATAAATTGTAATTACAATCTCTTTTATTTCTCCAACATAACTATCCTATCTCTGATCATAATAATATTTTAATTAATAGCAGAAGTAAATGAAGGCTAAGTCATGTTAAGGAGCACTGATGTCTACAATTAGGAAAGGTTGCCTATCTCTCATTACCATTTTCTAGCAAATTGACATCAAGGCCTATCAAGCAAAAGTGAAGTACTATCCATCCATCCATGCACTTCTCCATCCATGTAACACTAATAAGCCCCTACAGTGAGATACGCACTGAACTAGGTACTGGGGCTACACAAATAAATAAGGCAGATCCTTAAAGAGTCTTTATGTAGAAGTAGGATAGTGTAGTAAGAGATAAGATTTCAGGGCTAAATAGAGGTGGGTTCCAAGCCTAGCTCTTTTACTTATTAGTTCCATGAGTGTAGACAAAGTTCTCATTCCCTCTATGCTTCAGGTACTATATCTAAAAATAGGTGTATTGTAAGAATTAAATTGGTAAAATATATAATCTGCTCAACATAAGGCCAAACACATAAGGTAGGTAGTTGTTCAATAATTGATAGTTATTACTGTATGTATCAAATGAGATAATGCAAACAAATTGCTTTACACAGTGCCTGGCACATGGTAAGTACTCAGGAAATGGTAATTGGCAGCTATTATCATATGAAATAGAAGGAGGGACTAAATGTAAAGGAAAGTACAATTTAAAAACCCAAGAAGTATTTATTATGAAGATTTGGAAAAGGCCTTGAGAGTTTATTCAGACCTACCCCCACCTTCAGAGAAAACCCTTTAGTAATTTTAGATAGAGAATTTATCTTCTTTTCAAAGAAAGTGTTCCCAAAAGCTACCCTCTTCCACTTTGCTCTCATATTTCATCAGTTTACATAATATTTAATTAAATTACATAATTACAATAATAAGTACAACTGGCATAAACTTGCTTGGGACTCTCTCCTGGGACTTCCCTCTAGTGGGAACAGATGTGCACAGTTGAGAGTCATTAACTAGCCGTGAACAGTCAATGTGTTGTGGGCATTGGTCAGTATATTTTACAGAGGAAATAGAGAGCTGGTTAAGTGCAAGTCAGCCAGAGCTTCTACAGTATTACAGCAGTCTTCTGAATTCTCTTCCTCTTCTTGAATGTCCCTAGTTCTTGAAAAGTTGCCACATATTTGACATATTTACTTGCATTGTTTAAATATTCTTCTACAGCTGATATGCTCAAAACTTTATAACCACAATTTTAAATTTTCCTTCTGGAATCAGTTTTGTTATTCTATAGTCACAGCTGTGTATTAGGCATAAAAAGCAATGTGAATAGAAAATGGTAGAACATGAAGGATAGATACTTGGTGCTGCCCTAAATCCGTTTCTAACTCTAATCTTAAATAATAGGTTAAACATTTATTTCTAAGAAGGAAATGGTAGAAACACGTCTCACAGGTTGAAATGACACTGTCAATTGGGTACCACCAAAAAGAAGATTAGAATATGCTTTCCACATATGCCTGGACAAATGCATGAAATTAAGGAACCATTCTTTCCACTCTTCCTGGTGATCTCATGAAGATTTTTGAAACCTATTTGTTGCTATATTACAAACCTCAGACTCAGGGTACTACAAAAAAGGGAAGCATTGACAGCATATATATTTTTAAATTTGGGGTTTTGAAGTGATTGATGATCCTGTTAAGTTTTAAGTAATAGTCATTAAAGGCTGAAATCTAACGAAGTTATTACTTGTAATCAGGTACTTCTGCTGAAAAGAGTATTAGAAGTCACTCAGTCTGTGCCTCAGGAAGTTAAAATTTTATGATCAGAGTAGAAAATAAGCTAAATAAGGAGAATTGGTCAAATCCAGAAGGAAGATGCCTTTCCCTGGTGGTCTGTAAGGTAATTTAAAAAGTTCTAAACAATAAAGGCATAGGTTAACCCTCAACTCTATGTTGGAAGATTAGGATTTTTCTCAAGTAAATACAGGCCACCCAGAAGACACCAACATCTTATAGGATGGCTCACTGGTTAAGGATGACATGAACCAGATCAATTCCTTAGATTTGTACAACCCCCAGGTTTCTGTTTGAAGATCATGGAGATTGACTGGTTTCTCTATTTATATAAAATACATCTGTAGTCACTGTAATTTCAAACGTTTTGGTGTAAATAACAACTTAAAGCTTAATAAGCACTTTTGATGAGAAAAAGATTTCTGAGCCAAGGTGTTCTTTTTAGTTTGTTTTTCTTAATCCATGAGTTGAAATAGTTACACAATCCAAATCGCATGCTATGCTTTGTGAAGAACTGACATTAACAGCCATTGCACAGACTTGAATGTCCTTCTTAACACCAAGGTTAGGTGCCAAGAAAGGCATTCTGGTTGGTCCCATTCCTTGGTTCAAGCCTCCACCCCTGGTCCAGACATAAGAAAACATGGCCAAGTCTACTCACTGGGAGAAAAAGGAAACTTCTGGCGAACACTCATGGAGAACATTGAATGGGGAGCACTGGAAAGAGAGGCTGGAACCAGATTATGAAAGGACTAGTTTGCCCTAGTAAGGAGCTGGGATTTTACCTCATGGACAACAGAAAGCCACGAATGGTTTTCAGGCCAAGGAGGTTGGCCCACATAAGGAGACTAAAAGAGCTCAGCTGCATGCAAGCTCAGCTGCATGCAAGCTCTATCTTAGAAGACTCTGTGACCTGTGTTTGGGGACAGGCAATGACAGCAGTTCAAGCATACTTGGGAGTGCAGAAAAAGACAATAGCCTTAGCAGGAAGAGCTGGCAAAAGTTAGGTGAGAGAGTCAAGCTACCCAACAACCCATCTGGGCTTCAGAGCTTGGTTCTGATCCTCAAGAGAAAATGAAAGGCAGAACCAAGAATCAAAACCACAAACAGAAGGGTCATTTGGGAAAACTGGGCACATACAGCTCATCCTGGAATCAATGAGCTGGCAAATTCATAGGGTCTTTAGAAGAAACTTGGGTACAGCTGAGGCAGGCAAACGAATGGCACTGAGAATCCTTAGGAAATATCCTTTGTCAGTTTCCTTCATCATCCCTATTAAAATTAAAATAAAATGTGTTCAAACCTCCAATCCTTATAAAACTAGAAACCTAGTTATCAGAAAAGATTTATATTTTATCTGGTCATTTCTGGCCTGATTTCCTGCTTCAGCTGAACCCACAACTCATGCATGCCTCACCGCTTGCCAGTGTTCCCTTATCTTGACAATTCCTTTGCCTTGCTTTCCAAAAGTTTGCTCCAGGACATAGCACTTGGTAGATGTTTATTGAAGATCCATGGAGGATGGAAAGATTACATTACATCCAGCCTAGCAGATAATTTAAAATTTAAACTTAAATAATAGGCATCCCTATTACCAAAATGCACATCGGCCATTCTCCCTACACCCTCCACTAAGGAATTTTCATGAGTTGTCTTTTCCATTTGACCTCTGACTTCCACCAGGTCATTCTGCCCCAACATTCTTCTTTCATACTCTTTCCTTTTACACACAACCTTCATTAGTTCATTTCAAGTTTTATACAGAGAATTTGGTTATCTCTTTTTCTGGCTGTGTTCTAAGGGTTACTTTTCCACAATCAAAATGGTCCATCAAAATATTTTGCTAAGAAAGAAAGAAAAAAAGATGATTTTCCTCCCTTAAGAGGAATTCTGCCGCCAGCAATTAAAATAAGATTCTTTTTCCTTAGTATACTTGCATCTATATATTGAGCATAATGATATCTTTTTTTTTAATTTAGGATTAATATATCTAAACTGATGTACAGATATTCTACCGGGCTACCCCTGCTGACCGTTCTTGCTATCACTGTCTAAGTGCATATTAGGAACAACAGTCATGTCAGAATCTACTTCTTGACTTTCCTCCTGACAATTTATAGATTCAATGCTATTTAGACAGGTAGAGATATAATCTCAGCAGCAAGGCAATTCCCTCGGGCCATTGTACATGCAAAATATTTCCTCAAGTGAAAAATGGTATTGGAAGATTTCACTGAGAACTCCTATAAAAAAAGAATTCCTGAAATTGCAGTGTTGAAACTAGTAAAAGGGCTCTGCTATAAGAAGCAATATTCTCACCAGGCTGTTGGTACCATTAGAGAAATTTACATCTTGAAACAGCATTGGATGGTGGTGATAACAAGCGCAGAGTCAATGATCTTCCAGGTTTGTCAATTGATCTTGTCCCAGGTAAAGCAGGGGCAGTTTACTGTCTTGTTGCAAAATAAATGCAGGCCCCCAAAATGTCAGCTGCACAGCATGAGCCATTTAGTGCCTAAAAGAGAATGAAATCTTCTCGGGAATTGATGAGCACAGGGTCTACTCAATTTCCAGTTGGAGGATCATATTTGTGTACTTGAGAATTGATTTAAACTGTCTCTTGTTCTTCAAATACTAAAACCAGACTACCCATTTTTTTGGAAATACTGAAATTGTGGATAATTGAGGAAAAAAACAGGCAAGGATCTAGCAGCTATACCCAATGTACTGTATTGTTGTAAAACTACTTGAACACCCTGTCACTCATCACCCTCCCATATGTGTCCCACCCCAAACCACCAAATCAAACAATGGCAGAAATGTGAAAGACCCAGGCAGCTCACCAGCATTGAGTAGTAGTAGTCCCTTGGCAAACATGGTGAAAAATTCACCTGGGCAGGTGACAGACACTTGGGCCTTGGCTAGGGCATTAGTGAACGGTATTTATAAAGACTAATTAGATAGCTTTTGTTGAAATGTTTCCAAGGTGATGAGCAAAATAAAGCCAACCTAAAGAAAATATTTAAAAGTCTCTCACTGAGCATGCTCAGAGAGAGCATTTTAACTTCTTTTATTTTTAAAATGCTCAACCATTTTCTTCAAAAACTTGGCTCGATCCTCCTGATTCAGTGATAACTGAAGTCATGCCAACTTTGATGTTTTTAGCTTCAGCTGTTTTAAAGCTATATGTGATCCCCCCAAAAGGTTGGAATGAATTTTTTTCTGAGTGAAGAAGGAAGCATATGTTTTAAACCCTCATGTGCCTTTTTTGAAAAGGATGAATTAACATCCTATAATATTTTACCTTTGGGCTTAAAATAAAGAGTTTAGTTTGAAAGTCAAGGAGACATTTTTCAGAAATTAAATGGAGACACAGGCCTTCAAGATTAAGCCTATGGATTTTGACTATTTTGCTAAATACATTTGCTGACTGGCATGTCTACTGCTATTGTTTTTAACATGGCAGGAGAGACAAGGCGGTTTGGATACTTGGGCAAGATGGACCACACACAAACCTAATTTCAGGACATCAAAAGAGCATA
Organism: Equus quagga; assembly: GCF_021613505.1. NCBI lineage: Eukaryota > Metazoa > Chordata > Mammalia > Perissodactyla > Equidae > Equus > Equus quagga. The sequence continues at coordinate 87,180,697 of NC_060270.1, forward strand.
AAACTAATATGAAGAAACACTGGAGCATCTTGAATACATTTTTTTCTAACCAGATAAATGACAGGAATAATGGGGAATAAAAATTAATTTAGAAAGCTTTAATCCACCTGATGGTCTAATTTTCCCTTCTAATTTATAGAAACAGGAAGAGAAGAATTAACGATGAGATGTTAGAGGCTGAATGGTACCAAATATAACTGATGCCATTGAAGGAGAAGGTAGTTAGAGGAGAGGGTTGTCATGCTGGCTTCTGAGAGCCATGTCTGCATTCTTTTCTGTTATTGACCATGCCAAGGCTTCCCTCACACTTTCCAAGGGATCAATTGATCATCAGATCTCCTTAGGACACAGGGGAGATGATAAGGAAAGGAAATCAGAGTAATTATGGCTGATACAATTATTACCTAGGAAGGTAGACAACAGTGCTAATAATGCAGGAGGAATGTGTCAGATAGTTCCCAGCAAACCCTGTGGTGAGTGCAAAACTTACATAAGAAGTGGCTTCTCACCCAGGGTGGAATATTCCCTAGGTTACTACAGATGGAAACATTGGATGATATCAGTGCTTCCAGATCAAACCTAGGTCATTTTTGCAGATGACTGTGCAATGCCAATCTAGTAGTATCAAGTTAAATTTCACTCAATCATAACTCCTACTATATTCTGGTATTTATCCGAAATTCTGGGAGAGCAACAAAAGGAAAGAATTGGTAAAGAAGTGACAAACGTCTCACTCTCTTAAAATGTCAGAAGAACTGTGGGCAGAAAAATTGAAACCAGAATGAAAGAAAGGTTTAAAAGGAAATTGAGTCTGTGTTTACAAAAGGATTCCAATTCTGGGTGAACTGTCCAACTCAACCAGTTGCTTTGGAGAAACATGATTAAAGCGATGACTGAGGTGTTTTGTGTCCTAGCCTCAGTTTCCTTTATTCCCTTCTGAGTCCAGTAACAGCCAATCAGAAAGGAACCTGGCCTGGAGGCTTGTCAGTGATAATAATTGAAAACATCTGTCTGTGTAGCAAGTGTGGGAAGCCAACGCAGTTCCCTGACAGAGGGAGTTCTCAGACAGCAGAGCCGTAACCACGACTGTGCTCATATTCTCCTTCACAGACTTTTCTCACTGCCAGCTGTCTTTATTCTCCTGCCAGGAAAGCAAGGGCCCTGGGGCTCTCACCCAGGCTGGGGTTAAGTGAGCTGGGACTGGGGGAAAAAGAGGGACAGCCTGGCTCAGAACTCTGGGTATAGAGACAAGGGCTATCTGATTGGGAACTAAAGAGACCCAGGACTGAGGAAAAAGAATAGCAAACAGAGAAACCAATGAAGTATTAGAAGGACAGAGGGCTAACAATATAAGCATTCATATTTTGCACCCAGCTGACCTGCATTTAGATCTTGGCACAACCATTTCTGTGGGACAATGGGCAATGTTGCTAAGCCTCAAGTTTCCCATCTTTAAAATGGGAATAATAATAGTGCTTACTTCATAAAGCTCTTGTCAGGGAAAATAAGATAATAACATTTGAGCGGCACAAGGCAAGAACTGAACAAACACTAGCTTCTTTATCAGATAGAAGATAGCTCACCAGATAGTGCTTGAGGTTTCGAAAAGTAGAGGCAGAGACCTCTATTAGAGGGCCTGATACCTTGGTCATGAGTAGGGGTGTTCCCGCTGATAGCGTAATATTGATTAAGATAGTCACCATGTTATTCCTACAAATATTCTTCATCCCCTGGCTATAGCCTTTTAAAAGCCACTTTGACAGTCTGTGTTGCTTAGCTTCTTGTGATCTCTTCAGTATTGATTCTTTCTTGTAGCTTCTCTCTGCCCCTAGAGCCATATTCTGGGCTGTACCAGCTTCTGTCTGATCTAGCAGGCTTCACCTCACTCCTAATGTACCAGGGCATTGGTCCCCCTGTCCCAGCAGTGTGCCAGATCTTTCAGCTTGGTATTGAACATATCAAGAGGATATCTGGTCAGAAGAATGCCAGTAAAACATTATTTTAGCCAACAAAGGAATAAATTCCAGATCGTAGGTTTGAGAAAATTTGAAACAAAGGAAGTTGGAGCAAGGAGAAGGAAGAAAGTAAAGCTGTTAATAGAAAGATTTAGATGTTCTCCCTGCCTGCAGGAAAAAAAAAACAAAACAAAACTTTATTGAGAATATAATGAACCAATAGATTTGGAAAGAAAATATAAACAAAAGATTACAAAGGACAGCATTAAAAAATACCAAATTATCGAGATCATTTCATTGTTTAAGAGATTCTCTGGACATAAATTAACTACCTCTGAAAACTGCAGTAACAATCATATCACCACAATTGTATTTATAACGAAGTCACAGTTATTTGATGTATGATATTCACTTGGAAGCTGGAAAGAATAAACTCAGCTTGCAAAGAAGCAGAACTTACTTTTAGGGTGGGGCTTACGTCCTGAGAAAATCTAGCTTAACACATGGGTGGCAAGAAATAATACAAAAGGAGAAACTCGGGGAGGCCAACTTTGTATCATTAGTTAAGAACAGTTATGTATTGTATATGTATCCAACATAAACACTTGGCTAAGGATGTTACTCTACTGACAGTGTTTGCCTTTCCTTATGGTCATCAGCTGGTGACTACCGCTACTTGGCTGCAAAGCACTTCATCCATAAAGAAAAGCACCATAAGTAATAATGAGTGTGGGTTTGTGTTCGTTGCAAAGCAAGAACTCAGATTCAACAAGAGATTTTTTTATCCAATTGAAATGAATCAAACTGTTTAACCTAATTGGGCTTCTATAAATCAGGAGTGTTGTCATATTAGTAATCCTCCTAGATAAGGCATTGCAATGAGGCGCCATGCAAGAGTTCAAATATATAAACACAAAATAAATAGAATCCATTGACCCTCTTCTGTTCAACAGCCTTGTACATGTTTCCTTTCTCTATTGTCACTATTGAAATAAAATTACCACTTAACAACTGACATTAATAGATCTTTTTAACCATTGAGAGACTATATTTTTCCTTTCTGTGATTCTGTCTTCAATATGCGCATAAAACCACAGAAGGCCCTGATCTTTTGTTGATTATAAAGTCAACAAAAAATAGGGGAGGATGCATATCCGTTGAATCCGGGTTTTAAAAATACATATCATGAATATCGTGCAGTTGCTTTTTAAAAATTAAGCAGGGGTATCTGTGCTAATCTGAAAGAAGCATTGGTACATATCTCTTTTGCATGTATTTCTTTAAATCTGCTTCAGATAGTTATCTTTGTAAATTAATTCTAAGGTATTTCTAAGTTCACTATTTGTCTACCTTGACACCTCTCTCCAGCTATAATTTTCCCTCTTTTTCTGTTCTCAGTTAAGGGCAACTTGGTTCAAATCCCCCCAGCAGCTTGCCTCTCAAGTTCCCAGATTCCTTCTCATCCAGAAATACCTTGTCTCACTGCTATAGATGTATCTGATTTCCTTTTGAAATTATTTTTCCACTGAATGGCACATTCCTGGCACAGATGTCATCATTCTCCATTCCAAATCCCATGGAGAAATTATTGGTTGATCACATCGCCCTTTCACACTGCAGCTCCAATTTCAGGGTCCTCCCCCACAGAGCAGACTGCCACCATAGCCAGGTAAAGCAAACCGGTGTGTCATCCCTCTGCTAGAGTGGGTCTCTTGGTCCATCGCCACCATTCTTTTATAGGTGTTATGAAAACAAAAATGCAGACTACAGACACACCCTTATGCTTCCAAGAGAACAGGAGGCTCATGTCTGTTTCCTTAAAAATCCCCAGTGTTTGCCTTTCTGTTTCATTCTTTATTTTAATAAGTAAATGGATATCTTATAGTAAAGATATACATTTCATATAATATATAAAGTATGCATAAATATGTATTTAAAGTATACACATATATATGCAAGATATTACTACAAAACCCTTACTTCTCAGGGTTCTCTTATTTTGCAACTAATAGCTACACTTGCAATGTGTCTCCAACCTTGTCGACTTTCCTTACAAATTGTTTCAAGTTTGAGGAAGAAAAAGTGTTTAAACTTTTTTTTTAAGTGTTAAATTGTTCAACAATAGGATTCAGAGCACAAGGAAATTAGAAATCCTCTAGCCTAACTGTCTAATTTTGCAAATGAGGAAGCTGAGGCTGAGCAAGGCTAAGTGAATGCCCAAAGTTCTACACACAGTAAAAAAGTAAACTCAGGAGAGAAAACCAGGCTTTCCGTTTCCTTGTACAAGTTGATCTTCCATCCAGTTATTGAAACTGGTGTGCGCTAATGAGGCTAAAGGTTCCTCGCTGAATCACCTTTCTGTCCGGGTGCCTATGGTACTCTGGGTCGGTAGGCTTCATGGATCTCTACACAATTCTATAGGTAGGGGAAATGGATTCTTTCTCATTTGGATAATAGAAACATTATGTGTAAGGAAGCAGGACTTTTCAACACAAAGCTCATAACTCCTGCATTCTATTTTTGACACCTTAACCTAAAGTAATTTCACACTAACTCATAAAACCTTTGAAAATGGAGCATCCAAGGATGATATTTTGCACTTACTGAATTTCCTTTTCCAAAAAAATACATCTAAATGTTACACTAGATTGTTGTATTTCCAGATTATATTCTCCAGTCATTCTCTTTAATTTGTTTCAAAGAAAGTAAAAAGAAGACAGGAGAAAGGGAGGGAGGAAGGACATGGAAATGGACTCAACATCTTCACTGATGAACTTGGCTCTCCTTCCTGGACGTAAGAAAAAACAGCTAAGAAGAGTATCTGTGGACAGCTTTGTTCTGACTGTAGACAGAAAAATATTGGGGGGTACCACTTCTGTTCAGCTCAGCTCCCTTTCTTCTAGAGCAAAAGTCATCTGGAGGAGGAAAAATTTAGGCTGCCAGCCACCAAAAAAGCAAAAACTATTTGCAATAACAAGAAGGTATACAATGCCCAAACTCTCTACTGCAAACAAAAGTAGGAGTAAAGCTGAAGGTAACACACCACCTAAATTCAAAGATTTTGCAATCTAATTGAGGGAGATAAAGCATATGTGCATGAAATAACTTAGAGATAAAAATAAAACATGTCAACAACAATGTAATACAATCTCAATGTTTAAATGCCAAGAAAGCAAATAACGAAGTGATCAGAATACAGTTCTTAAAAGCTTCCTGGTAGAGACAGGATTAAATATGGTTTCGGATATGGTGACTGACATGGAATACAAAGCAATTCAAATGTGTGTGGCCATAAGGATAGATGACAGGGAAAATGACCTCTGGACTCTGAATGTACGCAATCTGCTTTTGTTATCTTTTTTTTTTTTACTTTTTTAATTAATAGATTTTATTTTTCAGAACAGATTTTGAGCAGACAGTACAGAGAGTTCTCATATACTGTTTCCCCTCACCACACACACACACACACATACAGAGTATCCCCTATAATTAACATATTACATGAGTGTGGTACATTTGTTGCAGTTGATGAGCCAATATTGACAGATACTATTAACTAAAGTCCACAGTTTACATTAGGGTTCACTCTTGGTGTTGAACATTCTATGGGTTTTGACAATTGTGTAATGACATGTCCCCACCTGTATAGTATCATAGAGAATAGTTTTACTGCCCTGAAAATCCTCCGTGCTCCACCCTTTCACCCCTTCTGCTCCCCTGACTCCTGGCAGCCACTGAATTTTTTTTCCCATAGCTTTTCATTTTTCAAAATGTCAGATACTTGTTATCATGCAGTATATAGCCTTTTCAGACTGGTCTCTTTCACTTAGCGATATGCATTTAAGATTCCTCCACCTCTTTTCATGGTTTGGTAGCTCATTTCTTTTTATTGCAGAATAATATTCCATTCCATGTCCCACAGTTTGTTCATCCATTCACCCATTGAAGGACATTCATGATCTTTTTTAACTTAAAAACAAAGTTTTTTAAATTTAAGTTTTAACTTAATTTTTGTAACCAATGCATTTCTCAGGTAGGAAATAAAGTTCTCAGAACACGTATTCTTTTTACCTCGAGACTGGTTTGTCTAGGGGAGTATCCTGTCATTTTCTGCAACACGATACTAGACTATTGTTTCTGTCTTTAAACTTGAGTCATGGACCACTTCTCCTTCTTGCTTCCATTCTTCGGTGATGTGAGAGCAATGAATCTTAGAATATGCAACCAAAAGATAAGAGTTATAAAATTAAGTTTGGAATTTTTTTTTCCTGAGGAAGATTGGCCCTGAGCTAACATCTGTTGCCAATCTTCCTCTTTTTGCTCAAGGAAGATTGTCACTGAGCTAAGATCTGTGCCAGTCTTCCTCTATTTTATGTAAGATGCCTCCACCATGTGGCCTGACAAGCAGTGCTAGGTCCGTGCTTGGGATCCAGGCCTGCAAACACTGGGCTGCCAAAGCGGAGCAGGCAAGCTTAACCACTATGCCACCATGCAAGCCCTGAAGTTCTGAATTTTTAAATGAATGTGGTTATTATCAAGCATCTATTGGGGTCATGTCTTTTCCTTTCCACCAGAACTACAACAAAGTGTTGTCTTCACAATGAATCAGAATATAAAGCTAAATTCGGAATTATGCCTTTTTCTTTCTTCTTTAGTTACAGTGTTAATTATCTCCAAAAAACGATTCTATGACTCTTTCAAAAGCGACATCCTAAGGTGATGTTGATTCTCTAAGAGGAACCAAATATCTCCTGGTGACTGTGTCTTCCTTTCTGACACCAAATAGCATTGATAACTGAATTATTCTAATAATAATAATAATAGTTTTAAAAGGCTTCCCTGCCATTTGAAGGGAATTTACAATTAAAGCCATTTACTTGGCCCCCTGATTCTGTACACACGTTGGTTTTAAGACAGCACACAGGAGGCTTTGCCAGGAAAATTTAAAAGTTCAAGCAGAAAAAAATAATCACAATATCTTTCAGTCATTTGCTGCTTGTATTTGTTTCCTTAAAATGCACAGCTAAATGCTCTCTACATACAGATATCACTGGGTAGGCGGGGTGTATCTTATTACTGGGTTATTTTCCAGTACATTTAGCGTAGTTAAGGTAAAGTGTATTAACTTTCTCTCAAAATACAGATGAAAACAGAGTTGTAGCAGCCGTGAATGCTTCAGCCATTGTCAGGAAGTTAAGAGCTGACAGGAGGTCCAAATAATCAACTCTGCCTGGTGCAAATACCGTCGTTTTCCCCTGGGATAGCTGGTCTAATCCTACAATGTATCTGACTGGCATGAATGTAGAATTACTTTCAATAAAGATTTTATTTCAAGCTTGGATGATTTCCCCCAAAACATCTTGTCACTAAGGCAAAGTATATCATAGAATATCTGATTTTTTTTTCCCCTACAACTCAGCTTTGGAGGGGAAAAATATACATTTCAACTCAAGTACTCAACTCAGGTCAATTCACTGTAAAAATCACATTTTAACATATCTAGACTGATTAAAGATTTGCTGTGTTAAAGAAATCAGGGAGCTGTCAAAGAAAGCTTACCCTAAAGTCTGCAAATGTAAAGAATAAGTAACACATTTGCCCATCTACAGTTCCTGCTCTCCCTGCCGTGGCCTTCAATCGAAGAGCAAGCAGGACAGATGACTCCACAGGCTAACACCCGACTTCTAGAATATTTGTCTTTTTGCAAGTAAGGAAGATTTAAAGGTCACAACTTCCAATAAGGATGAGATTGTTCTCAGGCTATATGAGAAATATGAATGGCCTGGTCAGGATCACCCTAAAATGATCTTCATTTCTCTATTCATTTCTTCTCTCTGTCTTTATCCTATTCTCTGCCTTCATGATGCCAAGTTAAGTCAGTGTGTTCAAGATAGAGCAATAGTATAGTAGCAGTACATTATTCTACTTTGAATTCATTGAAATGCTTCATTTTGTGCTTGCTTACATTATTTCAGCCTTGGTGTCACTTTGTTTAATTTATGCTTGGTTTGTATAATCTTAAAGATATCTTATGTTACCTACAGAGTTTCACCTCTTACTCACTAAAAGCACACAAATCGTATGGTTTAGTTCTAATGGGATAGGAGTAATAATTTTAATACTTAATAATCATAGCATGCTTCATTTATATAATGTTTTAAATTCAAAATCCCTTTTATCTCTATTATTATATCTTATGACTAAAATATAATATTACGATAAGACCTACGTGCGAGAAGGAAAATTCAGCATGGATAAAAGCAGATAAAACTCTAGAGAGGCATGGAAAGGTCTAGATTTGAGTCTCAGCTTTGTTATTTAATTGACTGTGCGACCTTTGGACAGGCCATTTAACCAAAAAGTCTTTAAACCCAGCTGCACACCAGATTTGCCAGTGACACTTTTCAGAAACTCAGGCGCCTGGGCCTCAGCCCTGGACTACGCATCAGCATGTCTGCACAATGCCTTTTCTTTTTTAAAAGCTCTAGCCAGAGTGGAAAACCAATGAGTCCTAATCTCCCTTTCCTCATTTATAAAATAACAATCAGCAAAAGCAAATGTAATCACATATAATAAAAATTCACATTTCTATAAGGTGCGAAGGGTTTTTGCATACATTTTTTATTTAATCTTCAAAACAACCCATGAGGTCAGTTTTACCATTAACTTCACTTTCTAAACAAGGAATCTGAGGCTCAGAAAACTGGTAAGGCCTCTGAAGTCCAGAGTCAATACCTGTAGAACAATAGTTTAAGATGCTGAGAGTCCGGATTGCAGGTTCTCCGTAGAGCAGTGGATCTCTCCCCGGGTATGAGAGAATCACATGCACAGATTTTATTGTACCCAGACCTCACTGTAGGTAACTGCAACAGATTCTCTGTAGGTGAGTCCCAGATGTTGATACGGTTTTGAATTCTCCACAGATGACATTAACATATAGCCCGGATTGAGAATCTCTGCCCTAGAATGACCAGACAAATTTGGAAAATATAAAGTACTATACACATAACATGATGGTTTTATCCCAGTTTTGTTGATGATCAAACATGAATTCGGAGTGGAAGGGAATGCTTCGTGAAGACAGAGCTGGTCAACATTTCCCACAGTGGGCAGGAATGGTCACATTTACATCCACAGCAGGTCATTCAGTGTCTTTAGGTAACGTGGCTCATTGCAGGCAAACCTTGAAGAAGAATACAGCTGGAGGCTATCGGCTAACCTCACTCCCCACAGCTAGGCAGGAAGTCCTTCCTTGAAAGGGAATCTGAGTGGCCCATCTGTGTGTCCAAAGCAGCCACCAGCACTATCAACTTGATAAATATGGGATTGGACTCTTAGCAGCCTGGCAACTAGGAGACCTTTTATAAAGGCCACTATAGTGTTTGATAGTGGTCCCTAAAAAGTGAGACATTTCATCTGCTCATAGAATTTATTACAACAGGTGATCGCAGATACGTGTGCTGGACGATAGAATCATGAGTTAGCCCGACCTCCATAGGTACAAGGACATATGCAGACATTGGCCCAATATATTCCTCCACCACAGTACAGATTATAAATTTATATGTGTAAAAGCAGAATAAATAATTTCTATCTTTGAGCAAAGCATTGTATACATTTTGAAGGGGTTTGTATTTCTGCAGCTACATTGAGCATTTTACCTAAAATAGAATTTGACGGTCAGATTTTAGGTGGCCAAGAAAAATGGTGTCATTATCGTTAACTTCAACCATCCATAGTGTAAACCAGATAAAAATTACATTCTATTCTAAACTCTTCTCTCCGGTTTTGTTCAAACTGGGTACATGTTGGAAAGTCCTCGTCAGATAGTATATGAGAACAAAAGGCCCCCTCCACAATTGCAGGCCCCTAACAAGCTCTCAAGCAATACGACCTCTCTTCATCTCTCATCATCTCAGAGTAGGTATGAAACTCAGGTGTGTGAGATTGTAATTATTGCACCATATTGAAATTAATTTCTCTCTCATGACCCATTCTTGTAAATGATTTAAATTTAGTCAATTCAGAGTGTCTTCGAGACTTTTTCCTGGGTTGTTTCTAGTTCTGGAGGGCTACGTGTGGCCTAAGCATTTGGTGGGGGCAGTGAGAGCATCCACTTATACAGTATTTCAATAAATATTTATTGAGCGCCTGGTACCATGAGACAAACACTAACCTGCGCCCAGGGATACAGCACTAAACAAAAACAGATGAAGTCCTGGTGCTTAAGACATTTACATGCCACTGGAGAAAGATAATAAAGCAGATAAGGAGGGGAGAAGGTGTCTGGTTTTTGTCACCTGTCCAGGCTGGTCTTTGTTCCCTTCTGGTTTTCAGTCGTTGTCCCCAACTTCCAATCCCAGGTCTGGGTTTCTGTCACTGTTCAGGCAGAACTCTGGGAAGCTATCTTATGCCATCTTTGCTGAGATACACCAGGCAGTAATTTCCATTTAACTACTCCTGGTATACTAGACAAGGGGAACTCTGGAATCTTGCTATATCCCTAGGTTTTCCCCAAGGAGAAGAATAACAGTCTATCTGAGCTCATAATCCTCAAAGCTTCTAACAGCCTGTATACCCAGGGAAGGGGGTAGGAAGGGCTCAGGACTGAACCACTTCCACGGGACCTCACCAGATTCTCAGCTGTCCTCCCTGACTCTCCTTCTCCCAGGCCAGAAAATCTTTCTCCAGTCTGGTAGCAGGTAGCGTGGTTCTTCGTTTACCTTCCAATCTCCTGGCTGGGCTGCAGCTGCAGCTCTGAGTCCTTGGGTACTTCAGCTTTTGAAACTCAAAGGGACAGTCCTTTGCAATTCAAATACCCTAGCTTACAAAAATCCAAAGCACTTTCTCTGCTTTTCTGCTGTATCATCCTTTCTTCCACTGTGGCCTCCGCTGAATATTGGGAAAGGCAAGAAGTACAAGGAAGGGTGAGGAAGAAACCTCAATTGTTATACATTATCCCACCTCGTCTCAAATGTAGTTTGACTTTCCCAGAATGTTCATTCTTTCGTCATTAATCTGGGAGCCCAAACCACACTTTAAAGGTCATTCACTCTGCCATCTAATTCAGGAATCTCAAACGTCTCTGAACACTGCCTGATGGGAAACTCATGGCCTTTTTATATTCATAATATTTAATAACCTTGATAGATGCTCCCAGTACTTTTCCAGTATGCATACGGAAAAATCTATACCAAATATTGATGGTAGTAACATCTAAGTCGTGGAATTATGAGGCATTTTTATTTTCTATTTGACTTGTCTGCATTTTCTAAATTTTCTATGATAAATACGAACCTTTTGAAGCAGCCTAGTCTATTTTCACAACTCTAATTCTGCCTATGGAGGTAAAATTGGTCTCTGGGGCAATTCCAGGAACTGGATTTACAAGAGGAAAGTTAACATTTTCTTCCATACCATGGCTTTTTGCATTTAGTCATCGTGGCTTGCCTAACTATTCTTTTTTCCAAATCAAACACCTCAGTCCCTGTGCATCCCTGTTTAGGAGCACATCACTCTGCTGGGCACATTCACCCTGCTGCTCTCTAGTTGTCTGGTGTCCCTCTTACAGTCAAGTCACCCTAAAAAGTACCTCAAACTTATTTTTCCTCAGAAAGTAAAATTAAGTGTGGACGATTGAATGATGATACCCAAATTGCAACTTACTCTCTTTCAGCTATTCTGGGACCTTTTAAACAAGGAGACAGTTTTCAAGAATACTGCTGAAGATTTGATGTAGATGCCCTTAGTGGCAAGTGAAACAGCTATTCTCTTCACCTATGTGAAAAGGAAAAATAAAAGAGACATTGAGGAATTCTGACTTTGCGTATTGATAATACTCCTTTTAGTTTTATCTAACATTACAAGGCAAATATTTAAGTTTTATATTTCCCACTAACATCTTATAATTAGGTACCTTGTTCTGCTTGTGCTTAATTAATGCTGATCCATGCACAATCTCCAATATTCTGTATAAAGTGTTACAAGCACATACTAGTTTCTAAACTGCCTTATTGGACAAACTCAGGTAGAGAATAATGATGGTCTTATAATTATTTCCTTTCTAAAAATATTCCCAACATGTAACATATTTCCTAGCCTTTCTTCCCAAATCCAGGGCAATATCTTCCCAAGATGGTGATATTATCAGTGGTTATTGGTAGTTCAGCAGAGCTCGGGGAATAAAAATTAAGACTTCTTTTACTGCCGACATGATCAAATGTTGATGGCTAAAACCACTTTAAAGCTTGAGAGAAAACACCTAAGGGAAACCATAGCTGAAATTCTCAATCTCTCCCACCAAAAGTGCATTTCCATTCACAATGAGAAATGAATGCTTTCAGAAGTTTAAAAACTGAGTGAATCAACAGAAAAAGGTAATACGTACTAATTTGGTTTTTCTTCCACCTAAGAACACCCTTCTCATCTCTGTAACTATATCCTTGGATGTGAATTAGGTGATTAAAAAATCAAAATATGTCACTAAGATTTCTTGCTGACTCTCTAACTTATTTCTCTCCCCAGTCTTCCTCAGGCCTCAGGCCTCACCAATAAGAAGCCCCTTGATTTCAAACTTAAAATTCTTGAATCTTAATTATTTGTAGAAAGACTATCCATATCCTAGAATAATAAAAATCTGCATCTTAATCTAGGCTTTGCCACTTCCTACGTGGCTTTCATCAAATATTCAGTCTTTCTCAGATTCATTTTGTTCATCTGAAAAAAATTCATCTAAAAATTTTCTTTCCCATCTGAAAAATAAAAAAATAAGACGAATATAGACAAATATCCTGATATATAATGAAGTTAAAACTATTTAAACAACAAAGTTCAGCATACACGCAGAGATCATCAGCAAAATAGAATGTTCCAGATACGTTTGTCTGAGTGCAGGAAACTGCCCAAAAAGTGTAGCATCACAAATCAGTAGAGAATGGGCAATGTATTCAACAAATATTTGAGGAAATTAACTACCTTTTGGAAAAGATTACTTTAGATTACCATCACATTTCACACACTAAAATATATTTAAGATGAATTAGAGGATACGAAATTATTTTAAAAACTGGAGAAAACCTTGATGATATGTATCTGATCTCTTTAAATGGATGAATTTTATAATAACAAAAGCAATGGTCAAAATTCCAAAAGAATTTATGACCACACACAAAGTTAAATAAATAAAATTAAGGAACAAAAGAATTGGGAGAATATAAGTAGAACAAAAATAATGAAACATGCTTCTTAATACATAAAAAACTCACAGATTCATATATACAACGATGTTCATTGTAGCCATTGTTTGCAATAGCAAAGAATTAGAAGTAACCTAAAAACCCACCAGCAGAGGAATGGTTAAATAAATTAAGGTATTTTCATATTATGAAATGTAACAACTTTTTTAAAAGGATGAAGTATTTTTATATGTACTGACTTGGAAAGATGCCCATGATATATAGTTAAGGGGGAAAAAACCAAATCGTAGCATATTATATATTTTTTATCTCATTCTTTTTTAAAAAGAAAAAAATATACATATATATAAAGATAGGTAGATGGATAGATAGATAGATAGAAAAACATCCAGAAGGAGCACCCATCTGTTAATTATAGTTATCATGAAGGAATTTGACTAGGAAACAGGAAAGGATTTTAGTTTTTTAATCTACATACTCCTCATTAGTATATTATTTTCCAAAAATTATGTATTAGTTTTGCTATGCAAAATAAATAAAATGAATTAAACAAACCAATAAAATGATATGCTTTCAACAGGAAAGGGGCGGGAGATGTGAACAGCTATTCACGGAAGAGAAAAATCTACGTGGCTCTTTTGGTTTTTTTAACTTCTTCCACAGTTCCTAAATTTAAAGAATCCTAAATTCAAAGAGTGATAAACCATTTCTCACCTATCAAATTGGCAATTATTTTTACAAGATATTACCAAAGATAATAATGCTAACAAGACTAGATGTTATCGTTTAGTACGATATGCCAACATATCCCACATGTTATCATATTTTAAGAAGAGAAGAGCCATACTTACTGGTCTAGTGCAAGTTCTCAAAGTGTGTTCCCCAGACCAGCAGCAGCATCACCTGGAAACTTGCGAGGAATGCAAACTCTCAAGTCTCTCACCAGACTTGCAAAATCGGAAATCTGGAGGTGGAGCCCAGCAATTTATGTTTCAATATGGCTTCCAAATTATTCTCATGAATGGTAAAGTTTGAGAACCATTGATCTAGTTGTTACATTTCTGCTATTTTACCATAAGGCAGGGGTTTGCAATAGCAGCACTATTGACATTGGGGGCCACATAATTCTTTGCTGTGGGAGTTCTCTTTGCCGTGCATTGTAGAATGTTCAGCAGCATCCTTTGCTTCTACCCATTAGATGCCAGTAGCAACTCCCCACCCCACCCAATCATGACAATCAAAACTGTCTCTAGACATTGCCACATGCCTTGTGGTTTGAGCAAAATTGCCCCTGGTTGTTGGGACTCACCTATAGAAATACTCCAAAATGTGGAGGAAGAGTACGTGGAAAAATTTTTTTATATATCAATTTCACTTATACTAAGAAATCATAAGGTACAACCCATTCTGTCTGATAAAAGGTAATGAGTAAATAATATATATTACATATAAAAGATATGGAAATTGCTCATGATAGCAGCAAAAAATGCTGGATACATAATTATGTAGAAAGTATTTTCTCAAATATGTATGTACATAAACTATCCATACATTTATATCACCTAAATGCTGGCAGTGTCATTCTTCTTCTCAAAACCCAACAATGCATTCCCGTCACCCTCAGGATTAAGTCCCAAATCCTTACCAAAGCTCATAGGTTCCCCCCAGCATCTCTTATCCTTTTCACCTCACTCCCCAGCCTCCAGCCACACTATCATCTTCCCTATTCCTACAACCAGCAAGCACAACCTTACCACTGGGGCTTCCTACCTGCTATTCTCTGCCTGGAGCTCTCCTTCCCCTAGTATGTGCACTGAAGCAGGTCTCTGCCCGAGCTTCCCTTCCTTAGAAAGGGCTTCCTGAACACCTTGTCAGCTACATGTGGCACTTCTCACCACCCTCTGCTCATTAGAATTATCTGGGGGCTATATGACCTGCAGCCGGCCAGGCCCCACCCGTACTAAGTAAACAAGAATTTCTAGGGATGAATTCTAGGCCATTAGGATTTTTTCAAAGGTCCCCCAGGTCAGTGGAAGAACCACTACTTCTCAGCTTTTCTTCAAGTACTTCATTGCCCGACATCACATTATATATTGATTAGTATACTGCTTGTTGTCTGGTTCTCCCACTAGATTATAAGCTTCATATAGAGAGGGACTTTGTCTATTGTACTCATTGCACTATTCCTGACATTCAGAACAATGTCCAACACCTAGTAGGCACTCAGTGGATTTTTATGAATGAATAATTTTTACATGGAGTTACTGTTTATGGTTATTGGTAGTTTTTTCTTACAATACTTTTCTAAACTTTTCAAATTCTCTCTAATAAGATGCATTACTTTATAATCAGAAAAAAAGAAATTAAAGCTGATTTTTAAATTCATCTTTGAAAATTGTGGTATATTTGAAGCACAGTGATTAGCACTTCATAGATATTTGACAAATAGTAACTACTGTTAGTGTTCCTTTTTGATATTATCTACTATGTAAGAGCTTTGGCTATGATATCCCATTTTATCTATGGCCTTTGTCACCTTACAGAATACATATTCAAACCAGAAATAAGCCATTTTGAAGCCTATGGGCTATTCACTTTTTTTTGCTTTATCAGTCCTCCTATCTTATTAGATATTTTGAATATTGCTTTAAAGATACCTCCAAATCTCCCTATCATGTCTAATCAAGAAAAGTATGAAACCAGTGAATAACTGAAAATGTTTCAGCCTTCTGCATTGAAATCAGTGCAAAGAGGGTATTCAATAAATGCAAAGAGTAAGGTCATGTCAGCTATGAATACACAAGGGCCATATAAAGCTCCTCTTCGAAAATGTGCTTTGAGAGAATTACATACACATGGCGTTAAAGATTATTTAAATACAAAAGTGTCAGAATATAGCAATAATTCCCAGTTAGGAAGATAGTTGTTAACTTGCTTTGGAAAATAATAATAATACAATACTTAGGTATAAAATTGAGGACTTTACAATTAGTTTAAACGAGTTGATTTATAAATTAACATATTAAAAAAATGACTGAATTACCGATGAATAACCACCTTGAAACATTTGTGACATACAGCCATGATTTTAAGGGAAAAGGTGAAATCCTTGCTAAGTCACCAACTTATTAAAAAAAAAAAAAAAAAGCCAGTGCAGACAGGACCATAGTTTGTGCAAATTGAGGGTAGGCAAGCATATGGTTAGCATGGGTCCCCCTCGAAGTAGTTATAGTACATAGGAAACATAAGTGGAGCACATTGAAAATTTATTCTATTTTTAACAGCTTCTCTTCACTTAAGTGGTCAAAGGCACAACTAGTATTTCACATACAGTGGCTGAGCTGTATTTTGCAAGCCAGGTGTGACCTGATGGTAGGAGTACATTTACCACCACACTTTCCCCATTCAAGTTAAACCGTCCTAAAGTTACATGTGTTGAAAAATCACAGCATTCCAGAGATAGGAAAGGGAACACTTAATACACCTCCAATAACTTGAGAGTTGTCCTGCAGGCAATTATGTGGCTTTCGACTTCCTTTGCAAGTCACTATGGTAACAGCAAAGCACAAACTTAAAAGGAAGTTTGCATCCATCTCTCTCTTTGGAGCTGGACTATTATTAAATGTTTTGGTCTTCTTAATTCAGCATTAATTTTGAGTTTTATAGTAAAGCTCTCTTTCCATTGGAGTCATTTGGCTGTGATTTTAAGCAATTAAGAAATTTCTTTGAGTTAGCAATTCAGCTCACTTTTGGAAAAACTTACCCAGCATAAGGCTGCAAGGATTTTTTTGTCTGGGGTCCAACATCTGTGCACTGTATTATAGATTGTTTCTAAAATAATCTTAAATTGATAGATCATTGCTCCTTCCATTTGGGCTTGACAAAAAGTAACTCTGCCATTTCCTCTCCTTTTTCTGCTGTAAACTGTATATCACTTTTTTCAGCTCTCGCCAGGAAAATGATTCTTATCCATTTCAAGATTTTTATAAACTTGAATCTTACTTAGTGGTATAAAAATTGCTTTTACAATGAATATATATCAAGTGCCATTTCATGAACAAAATTCACAAAATCATAATTATTTTTGTCAGGCTATTTTAAACTAAGCAGTATTAATAAATAGCCTTTTTCAAAAGAGTTGCAGTTTAGGGTCTTTTTCGTACAGGTCAAGCATTCCTAGGAGCTAAACTTTGAGCTCTTCATGTTACTTAGAATTAAGTATCTTTGCTATAAGTATTTCTTGGGAGTAAACCAGCAGTGAGTAAATGGACATGTTGAGAAATTCCCAAATATTGATCTAAGATCTCGATGTTTTTGCTCCTTCTTGCCGATCCATCAATTCACTGTACATTAATCTCTCAACCATGTCTCTGCTCTCACCTTTCTCCTTCAGATGGGCCTTTTGCCTTTTGGTCTTTGTTTTGTCATAGAAAGGGAGTTTCTTTCATTTCTTTGCTGAAAACAGGTTAAATTTTAGCTCAAAATTTACAACACTGTCGTGGAGTTTAAGGCCTAATGAAATCTAAGCCCTACCAGAGTGGTGCAACTTGCCGGGAATGACCACAATCTGACCTCTTTGTGTTAGCTGCTGCAGAGTTCTGAAGCCAGAGTAGAGTAGGAAGGTAAAAATCCATAGCATTTTCAGACTTATTTAGTCGGCCCTCAGCAAAACACCCTAGAGCAGCAGTGCCTAATCTATGCTCCTCGATGTCACTCAGGAAAGAGGATCTATGACATTCAAGTAACTTAGCGAAGACATGAGTTAAAAAAAAGATGGGCAAGAATATTATTCCGCAGGACTTTTCAGAGCCTTTATTATGCTATTATGCGTTGTGAATTTCCAGGAAGAAAAAATGGCATACAATTTTCTCCAAAGCTTATTTTACTCTGGAATGCTATTTTTGTAGAGCATATCATAGAAATGGTGCTTTGCAGAACTCAGTTTAGTGAAAGCTGTCCTGGAGGTATTGCCAAACCCATAGTAAAAATCTATATGCTTTCTGAATCAGATCCTTTCCTCCAACAATACAATTCAACTGCATTTTAAGCTACTGGAAGAACAACGTATTGTTTTTGAGAGTTTTCCATCTTAGGTACTAGACTGAATTTTTTTTCCACGCAGGGTTTTTATTTCTTTCAATGTTTCTCCTCTACATGTGTTTTAGTAGTTGAAAACTTTAGAAATAATAGCACTTGCAATGCCAAGCTGGCCCCCACAGTGAGAGTGGAAATGCTGATATCCATTGATTTGAGGTAAAAAACTGAGATTTAAATAATTTTTCAGGATAGTATTCTAGCTATACTTTGAAATTATGGCTGACTCCCTACGTGATCCTAAATCAACCATTTAACTATTTAAGAGTTTATTGAGATAGAGAGTAGGTGAGTTCATATTTGAATAATGAAGTTTATAAGAGCATTAATACATTTTCCCAGACATCCTCAGTTTGGGGGCCTTCTTTGCTACAAGTGTTTACCCCCACTCTCTGTTAGAAAGGAGTCTAATCTACTTTAAATGTTGGTACGAGAATATATTTACCCACCTACCTGAATCATATAGTTAGGTAGTTGGTGACTTCTACCCCAAATTAGTCTGCACCCTCAGCATCCTTTCTAACCTAAAGATTCATTGATTTTTCAACACACAGTGACTACTGGTTGGTTGATATTCAAAACATAAATTGTTAATGAAATATATTTACACACACATACCCACAAGCGCACATTTTGTAACAGTGAATAAGCAAGATAGCATGTATTCTATATAATACACATCTACATTTTCTTATTAACTTTCTTTCTTAACTACATTTAATTTTTCTAAAAGTTATTGCAAGTAATTTGATTTTCCCAACTTAGGAAAAAATTCCAAGCTGCCAAGAAAATTTAACCTGCAGTAATGCAAATATAACAAGAATAAAAAACTGTATGTTATTTAGTGGAATCTACTTATAACAAGATTATTTTAAAGGACTCATAAGTTAAAGCTGGTTTTATTAAAATCAAATGGAAAGTGTGCAGAGAAATGGATACAAAGGACACAGATTTGAGATGGAATGAATGTTCCATGTTTACACATGCATAAAAGCACAAAATGAACCTTTGGCCACAGGAAATCTAGGAAACTGATACACTGGCAGAAATGCATTACAGGAGTCCTCTTCTGTCACCCATGGCTAAGACAGAGAACTGTTTCCCTGAGGGAGGCTCTGACATGCACCATGAGCAGCCTCCTACTCTTCATCCTATTTAAAGTCAGGCTTGGTTTCCTCCTCTAGATTTGGCCCTGCTCTGTATTCTAAGATCAGAGCCTTTGGCTGAGGAGGAAAAATATAAAGAACTCTGGGAAACTTGAAAAATAGTCTAGTCCTTTCAGCCTTCTTTCTCTCTTCTCATGGCCTGAGTCCTACCTGCTGTATCTTTCTGGTATACCCTGGAGAACTGAGTTATTCCTCCTGTCACCCAGTTTCCTCCAGATGCTGAAGACTTCTTCCAGCTTCTACCCCCATAACCTCCTGACAGCCTCAACGGTCCACCCCAATAACCAGCTCTTGGACCTCCCTTGATTTCTAGCCACACCTTTGTGAGTTTGGCGCAATTCTGGTTCCCAGCTATCCCAACTCTCACGGTTCCTGCTTCCAACTGAAATTATAGCCATTATCAAATAGGAAAATAGGTCTTCAATCCTCAATCTATCTTTATGTCATCCACTTCCCCTTTGAGTCTCCCTGGATCCAGGTCCTAATGTTCTTCTTCTATCTTGTTGTCTAAGATGCCCTCTATCAGTCATTCACCTTCATACTTTCAATGCTCTCTTGCTTTTAATTCTACCTTCTCCATGCCCTATGACCTCTGAGCCTTGTTCCCTACTAGATAAATCTTATCAACTTAGACCTTTGCTATCAGTGAGTAATGTCGTTAAAGCCACTTTTACCTAAGAGGTACTCAAAAAATTGTTAGGTTAAGTTAGGTTAGGTTAGTGCTCTCCAAATTTGCCTTTAACGGTTGTTTTTTATTGTTATTGTGGCAGGTTCAATGAAGGAGATAGTATCACAAAAACGTATTGCTTTAAAACCAAAAGAGAAAACCTATCTTCCTTCACTGTGAAATCTTACTAATGACTTTTATAAGAAAGAGGTCTGGAAATGGCTTAAGAGAGATCCTAAATCAAGGAATAGGTGTGTTAAAGGCAAGCAGAGGCCCACTCCATTTGCCCTACTCCAGGTTAGGAAGATGTTTAAATCATTCTACAGACTTTCAGTAAATGTCATAGCAAAGTCGCATAGTTTCTTATATTCCAAAAGAAACTTTAAATTCAAAGTCTCAGATAACTTACTGTTACTCTAAAAGTATGAGAATCCCTTCCAGAAATGTAGCCATGCCAACAGTACTCACAGGTACAAATGTTCTCCATTTTAAGCAGTAGAAAAATGAAAATGGGAGGTATATTGAATATTCAGCCCAAATTTAAGAGTCATTTTTCCCACAATAAAACTATTGCAACCAGGCTGTCAATCACAATTCTACAGTGACAAATAAAAATTCAGACTGTCTTATGGGGGGATCTGATAATCATGTGGAGGGTGGCAGAGCGAAAAATCAGCCGAACATAGGAGTCATGACACACACCAGGGCCATGATGCTTCCACGGGCGCTGGAACCAGGCTGCCTGGGTGGGAACCTCATCTCTGTGTGATATGGGCACTTTACCATTCTTGGCCTCAGTCTTCTCATTTTTAAATAGGCTTGATAATAGAAGCTACTTCGTGGGATTGTTTTGAGGATCAAATGAGACAATAAAAGCATTTAGAATAATACTTGATTATTATTGATATTGATCAGGTCAAGGACATTTTGCTGACCATGAACTTGTGCTGTAGGGAGTCACAAATCCACAGCTTTGGCCCTTCTCAGTTTCTTTCAGGAGAGGGAAGGCTTGGTCTCTTCGTCACAGAAGTGGTACTTTGGGGATTTGTGAAGGGATGGAAGTAAAGCAAGTCTTCCTGCCTCCTCTGGTTGGGGACTGTGGAGGCCCACATAAGCCAAACGAAGAGTCCTCTAAAATCACCCAGTGCTCCAATCTTCCACAACGGACTCTGAGACAGAAGACCCTACTGCCTTTCAATAGGGTGTTCCTATACCTCCTTTATTCTCTCCACTCACATTTCCCTTAGTTCAGGATGTCTGGTAGAATGCAAAGTTTAGCATTTTTTAGCTCCCTGTCCTTCCATATGCTATCCCTATTTCCTTAACATCACTAAAACCTCACTGTTCCTAATTTTAATACAAAACCAAGTAGGCTTTAATTGTAAGAATAAATATTCTTTCTTTAAATTCTCAATTTATGGGATGGGGCTTAATTTTCTTTTTAAAAGTCCTGCACTGAAACAGACAAAGCGTTGTCACCAATAAAAACCACATCCTACTGTTTCATTGGTATGCCAGCTCTCCATACAGACTTCACACAAGAAAACACTTCTTAGATTCCAATGGGACTCCTTTCCTGTGCAAATGCTACAGGATTCTTCATTTTACTGAGATATGAGCTAAACTGGCTGACCAAAATGAATGGGGGAGACACTTAGAATTTTGCCATACATCTAAATGTCTCAGAACCTACCTTCTCTACAAAACATATTCCAGGTAGCATTTCTCAGGAACACTTTACTCACTGAAGGTAATCACTAAAAACTTTATTTTCTTCTCAGTCCTTATGTCTACCTTCCATCATTAATTATGCATATATTGTTCTATTTTTTGTGTTTGGATTCTTACATATTTTGTGTGTGTCTCACCTGTTTCCTCCATTGACTATAAATACTTCAAAGGCTGAATCTTATTAACTCTCAGTAACTTTGGCTGTGCAATTTATTCATTCATTAGTTCCACAAACTTTTATTGAGCACCCACAATGGCCAGGTACTATGGGGATGAAAAGTTGTACAAGGTAATGCATCTTCCCCCAAAAGTCACAAGTTCTATTTCCATACAGTGAAGCATAAAGAGTAGAAGATTAAATAGCGTTGTGGTAGTTGTTCTTTTTCTGGAACTAGAAAAATTTTTTGCTTGTGTTGCAGTCTCCGTTTTGCCAAGGCCCATCACTGCCCTTCCTTTCCTTCTTTAAAGTGAAATTTAAAAAAGAAAAAGAATTCAAGAATACAGAACTTTATAATTCAAAAGTAGCCACTATTTTGCTTCAAACTCCAATGGAATCTCTCTTTTTTTCTCTCTCTCTCTCTCCTTCTTTCCACAGGATAGTGGCCAAAGCCTCCAAGAACCTCATGTCTACCCAGAGCTTAGGGATCGTGTTTGGCCCCACCCTTCTGCGCGCTGAAAATGAAACAGGGAACATGGCGATACATATGGTGTACCAAAACCAGATAGCCGAGCTCATGCTGAGCGAGTACAGTAAGATCTTCGGCTCGGAGGAAGACTGACAGACAAGACAAGTTACTGAATATGTTCACATCTGTCTCGATGCCTAATATTTTTACATTTCTGTAAACATATTTCTGAAATATTTTTTTTCCTTTCAAGCGACAGATGCCTCGTTTTGTGAAAACTTAATGATGATTTGGTGTTTAAGTTCCAAACATTTGAATAAAATAGTTGACAATATTTGCCTATATGTGTTCTACATTAACCCTTCAGTGCTGTTCCTGCTAGCACTTCTGGGTGTACATTAGGCATGCTCCACACTATTAAATATTGTACAGGGTACAGCGCATGTCCAAGAATAGCTTTAATGCTGTTCCCGGGCATTGGGTGTATGGTTGCATATATGTAGGTATGTGAGTGAACATGAGTGTGCTTGAGAGAGTTGGTATGTGTACACACGGGTGAACATGCTCACTACCCTGGCTGCCTCAGGAGTGTGCCCACATGCCTATGTGTACCTAAGAAGAACCAAAACAGGAGGGAAGGTAGAAATTGATAATTTTAAAGTAGAGCAAAGGAGATCCGGTTCTCAACACATCCCATCCTTCAAGAACATTTTTGTATGTGTAAATATAGTCCAGCTATCCTTGGTGCTATATGGTGAAATTTACAAATACATGTTGAATGGCAATTTTTCTGAAGAAAAATGGCAGTTCAAAACATTTGCCATTGGATATGTTTTTTTATATATACCATTTGCAGTCCCATAAACATACTGTCTTATAAATTAGAAGGAAAATTAGTGCCCTGCAATTTTGATCTTTATATTACACAGGAATTGCATGACTGCTCATTTTTAATGTTAATATCCATTTTGAATCATCATCAAACTGTATATCTTCCTTTTCCCTGGCTGTGTCATTTTATGTAGAATTTTTATTATACTTCTGAGGATGCTTTATTGGTGAATTACATTAAATCCATCTAGAAAGAACTTTTTAAAAAGGCTTTTTTTCATATGCCCTAAGGATTACTTGACTAGACTTGGATTGCTTTATCCATTTGATGGTTAGTTTCAGTTGTCATGGATAAACAAAAGGGTAACTGTCTAGAATATATCAAACATTGTTTTATTTTGAAAAGTATGTTCTAGCTGAACACATCTCATACCCAGTTTTCTGAAAGTATTCAGCTGATAAAAATGTAGACTTATGTTTGACAGCTTTTTAATCAAATTCAAATGGAATAAATAAAACTAATCCAGTGCGATAAAGAGTAAGTCTAGTTATCGATTTGTTCATAAAATGAAAAATAAAGCATGTAAGTAAAATGTGTGAAGCACGGATCCAAGAGCAAACACTTAGAGCAATACTGAGCTCAGAGGCATAGGCTGTCTGCATAGACGGGGCATACACAGAGAGAGAGTCTGCTCAAGAGACAGCCAGAGCGCAGGCAGCTCCAGCATCCACAGAGCTGCCTGAAGAGGGAGAGGTTTCCCTTGTCCCTCTTGAATGCCTTCATTTTGGCAATGGCGCCAGCAAATCGGCTCAAGGCCAAGAACAGAGACTCAACCACAATAAATGCTGAAGCATGGTTTCATCGAGTGGGATGTATAGGCATACCACAAAGCCAAGGAAAGTCACAAGGCAGAACCCCATGACCTAAAGTCACTGGTAACCGTGAGCTAACAGACTTGCCAGCTTTCAGCTCTTCTTATATTTAAAGTTGTACTTATGCCTTTCAGCAAAACATGGAGACATGAAACAAGAGTTTCTGGCATTCTATTTCAAGACTTCCTCATTTCCATGACATTCCATATTCTCAATTATGTCTTCTCCAAGACTTTAATTACTTCTCTTTCTGAAGGGGGGGGAGGAGTAGGTTTAGTAGTCCCAGGATTAAAATCTTATCCTTTCACGTGTCCATCTTTAAAGTAATTCTGGGAGCATCAGCCAGAGAGAAGCAGCACTAACAGCCAGAGAGAAGTGGCACTACCTGCTTTGAGCAGGGCTCATATCCCCTTGTCTCTGCTGCTTTCCAGATTTATAATCTTCAAAAGCACCAGCTTCTTGATTGCCAATCTGATGGGATTTAGCCTGATTCAAACCCCAGCTGTGTCCTATCCCTGCCTGCTAAGGGCATTTAATCAGAGACTGTGCTTCCTCTCTGGGAAAAGACCATTCCAAGGTGCTGAGCCAAAGCGCCCATCACAGGATCTGACTTAAACACAGTGAAGGCATAAAAAGGGTTACACAAAAAGGTCATTAGATTCCATAACACCTCAAAGACGGAGATGGTGGTCCCATCAATTGTTCCAAGTTTAAAAGCCAAGATGGTAGGTATACGAGGTTGACTCACTAGGGGGTTAGATTTTATAAAACTGATCAATATTCTCCATCAAAAAGAGAAGAAAAGACAACGAGCCTTTCTCAGTCACCTTATTTGAGCCAGGAGCAAGTCTAGGCACTACTGATCAAATATAAAATAATGCAAATACTGCCACACTCTGTAGTTTCACAGACCAGTAAGGGAGACAATCACCTAAGGATTAGTTACAGTTGGATACAAGATCAGGAACTCAGCCATCCTGGTAACCATGCAGCCCCAGCGTTCAGCACTTAGACACAGAGATGCTGAAAAAGTATTTTTTCCCCAAGTTTTATTGATTAAAAGTATTTTTGAATGAATGAATGAACAGAAGCTAGTACAAAGATATAATAATGTTCAGTGGTTGACAGAGAACCAAATAACAAATTGTTCCTGGGGGAGTCAGCTGAAGCTTCACTGGCAAGGTAACCTTTTCAATCTAATCTTGACCAATGAATAAGATTAACCAGACAAAGAGAAATGTAGAAGACATACTAGGAAGCAGGAATGGCATGAACAGAGTCATCAAAGACCCAACATCTCTAAGGAAAAGTGAAAAGCTCATATGAAGTGCGTGCCTAGTAATTTTGGAGGATACAGCTGGAAAAAGACTTCGGGGTCAGATATAGGACATGATAAAATATTCAGATTTTATCCTGCAGACAAAAGAGATCCGATGGCACTTGTAAAATGAGAAAACCATAAAGAAACTTTGTTTCTTAGAAAGAGACACCAGCGGACAGAAGAAACTGACTACTTTGAGAACACTGGCATTTTCTTGTGCACGTGTTTGTGTGTGTGTATACATTTTACATCTTCTAGGAATGCAACGATAATCGTGTATTTTTAGGAGTATTTAGATATTACGATAAGCAAATATTTTTAAGAAATTATAAACTTAACATAATGGAAGCACAAGTCCAAAAGAGTCTCCCCGAAAAATCAAGCTAGTCCTATTTCAACATGGATTTGCCTACCCAGGGTGTGAGGTTGCCCCTCTTTCTTATGCACTCAAAAAGCTTCTTGAAGATGGATATCTATTCTGTGCTACATGTTGAGAGTCTGACTTTACTTAGCATGTGCCATATGACAGGATCACCATGCCACAGCTAGTAATTGAAAGCCATACGATAGTTCTCTCTATCCAATTAGAAAACAAAGGATCCAATTAAGAAAAATTAGAAAAGCTGTTAAAAGGGAACAATCACTTGCCAATGGTGCTGTCCTTACAGTTTAACACAGCTAGAAATTGACCTGTACTTCTCTATTCCGCATTTATTTTTGTGAATTATAAGTTAATCACCCTGTCAATTCCTAATTAAAAGGTCCTGCAAAGATTTTCATCCAAAAGGACTGTCACTAAGAGTTCTGGGTCAAATTGCTCTGTTGTCAAAAATGAGAAATAAGACCAAAACAATATCAACTGTCTCCTGGAAAACTCAAATCTTGATACAAAAAAACAAAGACTTTATTCAAATATAATAATCACATATTATTTCCTCAATTAAAATGTTTCATCTTATCTTTAGAAAATAAATGGACATTTTTTCCTCTTGTTTTAAACCAAGGGTTTCGAACTCAAATGGTTACTAAGGCCAGACGGGTACTATAAGTGAGTAAAGAAGAACAGGCTTGAGGCTTTAAGAACTCAAGCTCAAACCCCAGCCAAAAGGGTCGGCTTCTACTTAGCTCAAACCGAGCTTGCTTGTGTGAAAATATGGGCCCAATGTTGCCAGACCTTTAGATCTTTCATTAAAGGCCAGAAACTCAGAAAGTTACAAGAAACCTGATTTTTAAAGGCACTTAGTAAAACACATATGAGCAGACTCAGCTCAAGGACCTCCACTTTTGTGAACCTAGTGTTAAACCTTCCAATGTTGCAAAGCCTGCTCCCCAGAAAATGGTAGCACATGAAGCAAATGGAGATACGTGAATGAGTCGGAATGATGTGTAAGAGTAGAAAATGAACAGACTAAGCACTTAGGAAAACTTGCTGTTTAGGGTGTGGGCAAATTATTTACTCTATCTGAGTCTCAATATTCCAATCTATAAAATAGAATAATACTTGCCTTATCTTACCTCTTAGGACTATCTAATGGAATCATGTGAAGGAAATTAAAACAGGTAATACATGGGACCAGCCCAGTGCAGGGGTTAAGTTCGCACATTCTGCTTCAGTGGCCCTGGGTTTGCCAGTTCAGATCCCAGGTGTGGACCTATGCGCTGCTTGTCAAGCCATGCTGTGGCAGGCATCCCACATATAAAATAGAGGAAGATGGGCACAGATGTTAGCTCTGGGCCAATCTTCCTCAGCAAAAAGAAGAGGATTGGCAGCAGATGTTAGCTCAGGGCTAATCTTACTCAAAAAAAAAAAAAAAAACAGGTAATACACCAGGAACCTATAAGCTGTCCCTACTGGATGTAGATGATAGATCTACAGCTTATTGACTAACAATTAACTTTATGATCTTCTCAAGATGATCAGAAAGAAGGTTGGGACCAGACTCTAAAAAGCCTCGAATGCCATAACAAAAGGTTTTATAGTAAGTCTATAATGAATTTTGAGACCCTAAGAGCTGTTGAGCAGGGAAGTGTCTTTATCAGAGCTGTAAAGATTCTCCTGGAAACTTTGTGGAAAGGAGTTTGAGTTGTGGAAAGGGAGAAATTATAGGTACCATTGCCAGACTGAAGATTATTGCCACAGTACTGTTAATGCAGGTCTGAATTCAGACAGTGGCAGCAGCTTTGGAAATGCATATTATGGAGCATCATCCTACTGAATTTCTAAGCTTCACCCACCACCTCTTAGTTATGACTGCTAAGTGCAACCCCCATTTGCTGTTACATAAAACTCTATAGCAGGTCCATTTCCAGTTGAATTGCTGGTTTGGGTTAGGGGTTGATTCTGGCATTCTGACAATGATTTCTCATTTGACAGTAACCATCTTAAGATATTCTGACCAAGTCATGCCCAAGTCAGATGAGCATGCATGCTACCGCCTTCTGCTTCCAGCATGATTCTCAGATGATCATAAGGTCATTTCTCTCTCACCTGGAGCTGATTTCTCCCTCCTTTCTCTTGGGGCAGTATTGCTCCTCTGGCCACCCAGAGGACCACCAAGAAAAATTAGTCCTGGAAAGAGTAATTTTGATTAGCTAACATTTGTTGAGTGCTTGTTACATACCAGGAACTGCACTTTATATACTTCGTTTTGTTTAATATTCACAACTCTATGGAGGGAGGTAGAATTATTAACCCTGATTTATACAAGAGGAAATTGAGGGGGAAAAATAATGAAGTTATGCAAGTTCGTGCCATCAGTAAGTGTCAGGTTAGTATTTGAATCTCAATAATATCGTTCCAGAAGCCCCTGACTAAACAACAATACCATATGCTCACTCAGTTGGGAAAAGGAACTGAAGAAATGTAAGCACATAAACACTCTAAATATTTATACTCCATATGTGGGTACCTGGTTACTCTCTGATTAAAACACCTGATGAGAGTTTCACTTTCATACTGATTTTCATGAAAAAACAAGAAGGATATTATGTATTCCACAAAGAAATATAAGAAATATATAGTACCTTTGTTGTTATGAATAGATGGCTAAAAGTCGTTCATGTTATTGCTATTAGAATTTTAAAATTTATGTACCATATCATTTTCCTGCATGCTTTATGGACATTGTACTAACCATTTAACTACATTATAAAGAGGAAAGAATGGAAGTCTCTTTGCCCACATCTTTAAAAGTACCTGTTTGGGTCGCTTCTACTCTATGTTACATCATATTATCCTGTGTTGGATCATATTTGTCAATGTCATGTTATCCATCCATCATATCATACTGCCTAATATTGTATTGAAATTAAATCTGGCCTCTTAGGGGTCCCATGCAAGAAGAAAAAATGGGTCCTCAGCAGTCTTCCTCTTAAATATAATTGAAAAAGAGGCAGGCATCAAGACACATTGTGTCTCATGCTGCCAGAGAGTGATCCTGAATTATCCAAATGATGAGAATACAGTGAACATCTTGTACAAAAAGATGACAATTTTCTGAGTAGTGTCGTCAAAATGAAAATGTCTAGCCATCTTGGTGAGAGACCTGGCAGAGGATACGCCACACACACACGTACACACATGCACACATCCCTTATAGACATATTCAGCTGATTTTTGCTATCTTACCCTTGAAGTGAAGTATGCAGGGTCCACAAAATTCTTACACAATCAGCTGGATTCTATAGAACACTCCTCGTTCAATTAGGAGAGTGCTAAGAAAGCAGTGAGGGAGAGTGTAACACTATGCCCATAGTTGGTGCTCAATATACACTTGTTGGATGAGTGAACCAAGACAAACACCCAGAACATGAGTAACATTAAATATGAATATGATCCACCACCAGATTTCCTATCAACTAGCCATAGCAGGTTAAATGTAGTCTCAAATCACAGGCATTTGTACTGACTACTAGTCCTGCCTACAAAGGATCATCAAACAGATAACCCTTTAACTACCTCTGTTAAGTCTAACTCCCCAAAAAGTGCTTCTCTCCTATGGTTCAGCAGCAGAGACACAGGAAGATTTGCTAACCCAACTCATGCAAGTCTAACAGCAAATTCCGACATCCTGCTTCAGATCTGGAACAGTCCGGACATCCATGACACCCAGCAGCATCGTCCACTCACCTCCCCTGCACTGTCAAATGTACGGTTTATGTGTTAGATAAATGCTATAGTGCATAGGCTTTCTGACCAATGTATGAAAATCTCAAAAGCTAAGAAATCTGGCAAATACAAAGCATTGGCCTGAAAAATCCTCACTTTCTTCTGGCAGCATTTAAGCTGACAAGCTTACTTGAGACACAGACACGCACTCACATTTTAAGAGCAGGACTTGCGCTAACCATTCTCACGTCACTGGCAGAATGTGTTCGAAGTCCATATTGTGCAGCATACTTGAAGATGTGTGGATTTTTCCACATCATTTGGTGACATTTTACACAGTTTAATTTCTGCTCTTTATTGCTAGACCCTACCTTTTTTTTCCCTCGCAAACATTCCACCAATGGGATTTCCTTCAGCATTTTAACCCTGGGCTCAGAGTCTTTCCTCTCCTTCAGCATCTATTTGTGTTGCTACTGCACAACTTTGCCACGATGAGTCCGTCTGTCAAATTCCAGCCTCCCTGGCTGAAAGGAAAAGAGCAGAGGTGTTCTGCTGCTAAAGATAGACAGAGATAATGGAGCAGGGGCCAGCCTATGGGGGGATGAAGGAAAGCCTTAGAACTCCAGCAAAAGGTCACCATGGAAGGCTCCAGGGAAAATTGGTCCAACTCGGGATGTCCCGTTCCCTCAGCCTCCACACAAGTCCAGGTGAAAGGCTGCTTTTAAGTTGGAGGGGGTGAAGAATACAATTGAAACCAAAATTGGTTTGAGCTCACTCTTTTTCTAGCTATCAGTTCTAAGGTCACAGTCACTAAAACTGGAAACTTAAAAATGACTTCAAAAAGGCAAACGCTAACTAGATTTCACACTGGATTTCATTTTACTTGGCATTACAGAAAGAATGCAGGTATTAAATAGACTGTTTCCTGTATACAATAAGGTTAATTAGTAGTGAGGGATGGAAAATCAGTGTAGACATAACTCTTTTCGACAGGTATCAAAAATAATCCCCTGATCCCTACAGACCCCAGCTGCATTGAAAGAGGAGCAATATAAAAGATTCTTTAAGCACAAAATTTTCAAACATTCTCCAGGTGTCCCCAGTACCAGTTAAATAGGCCCTGAGCCCCCTGTGCACGGGCTGGCTCCGCGCGTCTGTCCGTTGCTCTAACTTCAAGTCGCAGCGACTCACGCTGAATTTGGAGGTACAGCATAAAGGCTCTCCATACAAAAAGGCTGGGATTGCAAACGGAGACGGACAGGAGAACAAAAAGAATATATTGCCGCCTGAATGGGACTTCCCTAAGCTCCTTATCAATAAGGTTAATAAGGGTCTATGCAATTTACTGATCACTAAGATGGAACAGCCCTCTTCGCTCTCCAAATCTCCACATTGGCGCTGGCTTTTAATGCTTTTCGTAGCCAATCACGTAAAAGCCCCTTTGCCCTGCACCCCAGAGAATAAACTCCGGTTCACTCTCCTGGCCTCTATAAAATCTCTGGTCCGTTATTACACGTCTACCTGCCCTAGTTAAGCAGATTAATAGTTATTTCCTAGAATTTGATCTATGAGGTTCTTTGTAATTGAAGCTGGAGTGCTCAGATATTTCTAAAAAAAAAATAATGTATTTCTGAAAAACGCATTTCTTTTTTCTGTGGTTTAATTTTGTTATCCTCAGTCGTATGCATGATATAAAAAAAAATTCCAAACTTCTATCTCCTCTAT
Organism: Equus quagga; assembly: GCF_021613505.1. Classification (NCBI taxonomy): domain Eukaryota; kingdom Metazoa; phylum Chordata; class Mammalia; order Perissodactyla; family Equidae; genus Equus; species Equus quagga. The sequence goes on from NC_060270.1 coordinate 87,211,989, forward strand.
AAAATACATGTCATATCAAAAAGGTGACAAGAGGGGGGAAAAGTAATTAGTGAGTTCACAGAGTTCAGTAGAAAAGTTAAAATGGAGTAACACATTACTTTTTATGTTAAGATTTCACAAGACAAATCTTGCCTCTGTTTTAATTGCATGTGACCCTGGCAGTCCTACTCTGAAATGAAGTGCCGTAAAATTAAAGATGACAGACGCTCAAAACAAGTCTTGTGATCTTGATTAGACTACAAAGACCACACTCTCTCTCTGGTGCAACTCAGATATCATGGACTGTTTTATTTGGGGAATTGCTTCATTAATGCTTTCTTTGACTAGACATGTTTATTATTAAAAAAAAAATACTGAATATGGTGATATCTTGCATAACTAAATAATTCCCAAAAAGCAAGTTACAAATGAGAAGTGTTTAAATCATCCTAAGACCTAGTATTTTTATAAATACTTACAAATATATATATATGGATGCATATGTATATATTATATATCCATCTCTGACACATATATTACCTCTTCTAACCTAGGGATCTCTATTATGCCCTGAGAAGCAGAACAATTAACCTGTCATATTTCCTTATAGCCATGTAAAGTTTCCCAGGCCAACAGAATGAACAGAAATATACATTATCCTATAAAAACTATTTCTGAGAACCACTCTTGGAATTTTAAACTTTCCAAGCATAGTTTGAGAAAAGAGCTGGATTTGACTTACACCTGATTTTTCAAAATTGTTGCCAAATCGTTCTGCCTAAATTATATAGGACATAGAACAGACGCTTTTAAGTCTTACTTCTCCTTTGTTCAACAAAAGTACGGAGTTGGGGGCAAGTCCTCGTTGTATTATGCTCTAAGTGTCTCCTCTGCGTGTGCCCACAGGCCAGCTTGAGGACCTGCTTAAGTCTCTTAAACCCTGAGTCAGATCTTCATCCTTCCCATGAGTAGATCAGATAATTATTCATCTCTAGGCTCTTCTGCACTTTATTTTCTATGATCCTTTTATTTTGTCCTATTTCAAGGACACTACTTTCAATTCATGTATTTCATTTTAGGAAATAAAAGTATTTGTGCTGGTTATATGGATGTTACTCTTCACATGGATATGTGGATTCAATCTAGAATCAATCTGGTTTCTAGAGTTCATTTGTTTATCGAGTGTCTGTGATTCCAGAAAAGTCTTTCTATATATCTGTCTCAATTTCTTTAATTTTAAAATACATACACAATTTCTTCCCTATCTAACAAACAGGGCTGTTGAGAGAATAAAATATGACAACATATATAAATAGTCTTTGAAAAGTGTAAGAGATAATGCTGCCTAATCAATAGTATTTTTAGCACCATTATTCTATCAATGGTCTTCAGCACACACAAAAGGGTTGTTCATTTACAAGCCAAATGATCCTTTAACTTATAAGACTGTGTCTTCAAAAAGCCTACACATACTTGCCTTTAACGTGGAATCTTGGTCCTTATAGAGTTTTTCAACACTGTTTTTTCAAATGTTGAAAATGAGTGTCAAAAATCCTCGGGTGTGGGATAGGTTGTGTCTCTCATCTGAGAGATTTTATTTGCCAGAAGAATCTGGTATTACCAACATCAGAAAGTGTTTATGAGAATCTAGTTGAGCACAGTACTGAGAAATTACATTATGCTAAAAAACTGAAGTTTCATCTATTTCTTTTCTCTCAATCTCTCTCTGCCTCTCTGTCTTGGTCTTTTGCTATCTCTGTGCTTCTCTTCTGTCTGTCTCTCTTTATTCCTGCTTCCCAACCTCACATGGAGAGCAGGAATCTTAACCTAGGATTCAGGCTTCCCCGGGCTCCAGGCCTTTGACAGATACATGAACTCTTGGAACTTTCATGCTAGATTGTGCATTTTTCTGCAATCAAAGTCTAGAGTTTTCATCATATTCTCAAAGAGACCTGTGATTAGGAATTACAGCTCTATATTCATTTCCCAGCTTGTCAATACTACTATCTTATATTTGAATTAAACCTCAGATGGGTCACTTTCAACTAAATCCCAGGGTCTACCAGGCCCTGAGGAGTCTCCATGGCTTTTAGTCTGACTGCCTGACAGGACAGGCTGGTCCAAGGAGTTAAATATAGATCCAACAAAATCAATTAGAACACATCAAAAACTGAAGATTCACTCCTTAAAGGAACTCTCATTTAACATTGATGAAAAGAGTAAATAGGGGTACCCATGAAATTAAGATACATTGCCTGTTATTCAAAGGAGGATATTTAGTATTTTTAGTAACATAAGCAGTCCAGTCTCACAATGCTTACATTTAAACTGTGCCAGACACATGTCCTGTGCCTGCACAGTACTTCTGCACCATTAGCTGCCACAAATCAAAGGGAATGTCATTGCTTTTAATAGGATTACATAGAACCCAGTAACAAGCAGGAAGACTAGCTTTAGACTGAGTACTGGCCAGTAATTTGGATGTTTAACTAAATGATTGGCTGCCAAATTGACAGGTCATCCACACAGAACTAGCCACTATTCCATGAATTTTCATGACCAGGATCACAATGGTTCATTTGCATGTGTGAAATTCTGCTGTGAAGCTGGCTTTTGAACTGGCTAGCTCAGCCAAAGATGTGTTTCACAGTGCCATGCATTAGTGCCCCAGAAATACCATCACATTGAGGCTAGCATAGATCTTCCCAAACACTTCTATTTAAACATGATCTATAGCTGGGAGGACTGATCAACAAAGATGGTAATGACTGGAAGGTAAAGAAAACAGGGGAAAGTCAAAACATTAGAAAACTAAGATTAGTGCCAAAAATGAGTATTTGGATGAGGAGAGAGGTTAAGTCTGTAGGTCTCAAGAAAAGTTTTGCATTTGTGTATGACCACTGCTAAGCATCACTTCTTATGAAGTGAGTATCCAGTAAATATTGGATCAGCATTTAATCAGGATTAACAAATAGCTGTTAACCACCATTTCTATATAATATAATGAGACAAACACAAGGACCGCAAACACAAGCCCCATGAGACAAAGTCTCTCCCTTAAGGAATTTACGATCTAGTCACAGGTGAAAAAACATGAGGCAAAAAAATAAAAATCATAATAACCTACATTTATTACCAACTTACCATGTGCCAGTTATCTTGCAACAAGATTGTGCTATAGCAGTGATGTAATGAATATTTCAAAGATGAGGAAATGTAAGCTTAGAGTGGTTATATCATTGCCCGGGGGAATGGAGCTAGGAAGTGGCTTTGAACCAGGTAGTCTACCTTTAGACAAATATTCTTAGTTCCTCCATATCAAAGAGATAAGAAGCCCAAAATATATTTATTGCAAACTTATAATAGAAATACAATATAATTATCTAGTAATATAAAATTTAATAATTGAGCATGGGAATATTTATGTGATGAAATATTATGAAGACGTTTAAAATCTATTGTGTATGAATACCATGACAAGATTCATTTAGCTGAGGGGAAAAAAGGTTATGATAGGTACAGTATGATGCCATTGTTGTTATATATACTATAATATGTATGTACACACCCAACAGAATATTAGCGGTGGTTATCCTTGGGTTGTGAGATTATCAGTAATTAACTTTCTCCCATCGTGCCTGGCGCATCCCCAAGTTTTTGCTTGGAGCATTTGTTACTTTTATAATTAGAAAAAGCCCAAATACAATTTTAAAAATGTGTAAGTGGTAATTTAAGATTATATATGGTAATTGATACAGACAATAAGATATGAGAAATTTCAAATGACTTCATGTTAAACAAGGGCCTGAAGGAATCAGGAGAGGCTCCAGGATGGCGATAGCTCGTGATAGAAAGGCAGGTAAAGAAGGAAGAAAGGCATCCAGGCAAGCATGTAACATAAGCAAAGACCCAGAGGCAGAAATTGGAAAAATGCATTTGGGGATTAAGACCTGTTTGCTACAATGAAGAGTTCCAGCAGAGGAAGGATCAGAGAAATCATTGACCATTGACTTTACATCTTTTGTGGATCATCTTTTGAAAGGTAGAACTAAATAAAACTTGGATGACCGTATGTGACAACATTTCTAAGACACAAAAGCATAGAGCACCAGACTTGTCCTTTGGCTTAGACACCTGGTTAACAGGCCAGCTTCACAGTGGAATTTCACACATGAGAAGATAGGTAAGGGCCAAATTTGGAAAGGCCTGAAATGCTGAGCAAGTTGGACTTTATCCTGAGGGCAGTAGGGAACCTCTGAAGTTTTAAGCAGGGGGGTAATGAGAGCAAAAACGTTTAGTAAAATTAATCTGACAGTACTGGGTAAGTGGGTTGGAAGGGAAACAATCTTTCATATGCTCTTTTCATATGCTTCTTTATGTTGATTTTTTTTTCTGTGAAGATCCTATTTCTCTCAATTAGGATTATAAACTCCTTGAGAAGAAAAACTATATCTTGTATTTCTTTGTATCTCTGGCATTTCTGAGCAATAGAGGAAGCATTAAACAGTTTTTAAAGGTGCCAGTTTTGGATTCAGAGTCCTCTGTGGGACTCCCATCTCCTTAAAGGAGTAAGCCGATCTTTCTAAACCTCAGTGTGTTTGCCTGTAAAATGGGGACAGTAATACCCACTTCTTAGGTCTATGGTGAAGATTAACTGAGAATGTGAGACTGTGTGTACAAAGCCCTTAGAGTGGAAGTATGTACTAGGTGGTATCTACTGTTCCGGCAATTACTATCGTGCCCAAAAAAGTTATCAAGATGAGTTTGTTATTGAAGATGATGACGTTGATGTTTGATTTTGACCCTCTAACTCAGACATGGAGTGGAAGAGTGTGAGTCAAATATAACTTAGAAGCCAATTACTCTATGGGCAAGGTTGGACACTGGAAAGATTCGAAAGGCAAAGATTGACGCACTGAACCTAATATGTGCAGAACCAAGCTGGGTAGGGGTTTGTAAGCCAAAACAAGTCTTGAGCAAGTTAAAAAGAGATAGCTGGCTGGCATGGGCTTGCTGTAATAATAAGTAGTGTTTGTGAGAGGAGTGGACCATATTCCCATGCACAGGAATGAATGATGGCTGTTCTGGCAGCAGCTCATCCAAAGAAACCTTCCCATTAAGTTTATGCTAACCAATACTATCACATCACCTAACTTCACAGTGTCCCCTACATGTTGTTAGAACAGGCAGATACCTCCATGGCTTAGACTAAAATCCCGAGCTCTTTGAGAGAGAACAGATTCTAAGTCTTAGACAAGAAATGCACAAGATGACTCTGGAGCAGCTCATTGTCCCAAAAGACAAGAAAGCCATCAATGTGACTGTGTCAAAAGGACACAAGAGGCAAATTGAAGAGACTCCTGCTGCCCTAAGATGGGATAATTTAAGCACCAAAATGTATAAAAATTGCAATGGATTGAAAGATATCAAATACATTTTTAAAAATCAAGTAATAACACTAACAAAAGAAATAAAAATTCACTGCTCACCAAAAAGAGCATACTTAGAAAACAAAGCAATACTCTGAAAATTGATGTATAAAGGAAACAAACCAAGTATTTATTCTGACTCTCTTGTATCGTAGTATTTTAGGATAACCAAAGAGTTGATGAGGAAATAAGTTTTCTAGAATTCCAACTGAGAAATGCAGAAGGAAAATTTTACACATACTCAAAAGTAGATAGAATAGTATAATAAAGCTCCAAGTATTCATCGCCTAGTTTGAACAAGTACCAACATTTTTCTAATCTTATTTCATCTCTCTGCCACATTTTTTTGCTTAAGTTTTTTAAAGCAAATCCAGACATCATCTCATTTCATCCATAATTTTTCTTTAAAGATACCTGAAAAGCTACTGTTACACAGTCATAGCATCCGTAAATTACACTGAAGTTAAAATAAAACTATATCCGATAGAAGTAGCTTTTCATTAATTATCTCACCTAACCATCTAATCAACTCATGGAACATTGAAGAAGTATAAAAGGTGCATCAGTTTTCATCAGCAAGGTTGGGGGAGGGTACCATGACTGACCACTACTCTCAAAAATGGACTTGGTACCTAAAGAAGCAATAGAGGCCACTAGAAATTATTCTCACGGACCCAAGTTAACAGCCTCTAATGCATTTTAACTTACCCGACAATAGAGAGGAGCTTTGTTTACCTTTCTAAGTAAATCTGGGACCTGAGAATATTCTTGCTCTCCCCACCACGAGGTGACCCTCAAGGATATCTATGAAGCAATTAAAAAGAGAGGTCAAAAAAAGGACAAATTTAATCTCATAAATTTTCCTTCAGATGATCTAATCTCTTCTTTCCCCTTAGACGAGTTATTTAAAACTTCCACTCTACAGAGAACAGATTGGTGGTTACTGCAGAGGAAAGGGGTGGGGGAGAACAAGAGGAGTAAAGGGACACGTGTGTGTGGTGATGGATGGAAACTAGACTTCCGGTGGTAAACGCTATGCAGTCTATACAGAAGCCAAAATATAATGATGTACACCTGAAATTTACATAACGTTATAAACCAATGTGACTTCAATAAAATAAATAAATAAAATAAAGTAGTTACTGATTAAAAAAAAACCTTCTAAGAATAAATCAACTCTCCCAGGTGAGCACAAAGTGACTTACAGAACTGCCCTCTAGATCCATCAAATTGATTTTTTTGTTAGCTTTTAAATTCTTCAAAATCCTGAGGAAGGCTTCAAAAAAAGCCTGCAGCATTACAGTTGCTGCTGTTATCACTGTTATTCTGGCCAATATCTGTACGTTTTAAAGCCAGCAGGTTGACATTCCAATGAATTGAACAAAATGATGTCTCAGCAGTAAATGAGAGAAAACATGCATCTACCTATGCTAATGTAAAATTTTATTTTTTCCGTTGATTCAAGTTCATAATTTCCGTCTCAGTTTTTTTTTATCTTATGTTTTCAATATCATGGATACAGCTTTAAAAAACCCTTTCTTGCCTATTCTTATTTATCTCTAAATTTTGTTCTTTGTCTGTCTTCCATATAAAAAACTCTATTCCCAATCAGTACTGAAAGACAAAACACTGTCTACATACTTCCAGAAAAAGCAATTTCATACATTTCTCAGTGTGCTGATAGTGTCCAACCTGAAGGTCTGAATACCAGACTTTTACACAGAAAGAGAGGAAAGGCAGCCACATATCCTCTACGAGACAACTAGAAAGGTCATTTCCCCTAAAATATTTTCCCTATTTTTATGATATGAGGCCTGAAATTCACATAGAGTCACTCTGTGGAGGTAAATGAGAAAGATCTTTCAAAATGAAATCCGTTACTTGTTAATGGCCTGGTTACATTAACATGGCAGCCCAGATTGGCCTTTCTGACCAGGAGGCAATAAGGCTGCTTCATCTTTAAGGCAAAGTTGGTGCAGCAGGAGCTACTAGGAGTGGTACTTAGAGTGGGAACCGGAGGGGGGTCTCTCGCACCCCAAACCAACACGAAAACTCAGCACTGGGATAGATGAATGAGGTGATGGGGGGATGGATGTCAAGACACATATCACTCGCTCAACAAACACATGGCAGAAACACTGCTCTAGCTACTCTGAGAGACAACAAAATGAAATAGATCCTGAGAAAAATAAGTCTTGACTAATTCACAAGACTCAGCCTTGGTTAGTTAGCTAACCATCCAAAATTTTATGAGTATATTTCTTAATATTACTCGTGTTGCTTCATATTTTCCCCACTTTCACTTGATATCTTTTGCAAAACTTTGTTAAGACACACATATATATACATCTACATATATATGCATACAAAAATATATATGAATGAATGTGTGTATGTAAATAAAATAAAATTTTAACTCTATTTTTACTGTTTTTCTTTTGTGAAATTGTAGTAGGGATGCTGAGTACTAAATAATATGACTGTCAATCTCTTAGAGTTGAAACTCCACTCTGTAAAGATGTCTTTCATGGAAAGTATAGATGAGGGACCAAATACATGAGTCAAAGAGAGGCAGCTTTTAAATCCAGAGCAAAGTCTGAAATGGAAAATCTGGAAGTTAAAGAAGTACTGTGTGGTCAAAGAGCAATAGGTACAGTTGTAGAATAGAAAACCCACCAGCTCTGGTCAAATAAACTTAGCTTTGACTTCTACTTCTGTTGCCTACTGGCTGTGTGACCTGCCACAAGTCGTCTCCAAGTCGTAGTCTCCTCAACTGTAACAGGGGTGAGAGTATCCACCTCAAAGAGTTGCTGTGAGCACTGATGAAATAGTGTACAGGGAGTCCTCAACATGCAATATGTCCTCCGTAAGTGACAGTTGTTGTTTTTTCCACTCTTATGTCAGGAATAAAAAAAGAAGGAGCCGCCAACCCTGGAGGAACAGAGGAGAAACATTTGAGTTAGTGCACAGATGTTTTCCCTCCTATTTCCACATTCCACACCACTTCAGTCTGACCCCAAAACACAGACGCCAGCCAGAAGGGAGCCCACCCAAGAATCATAAAGATAGATGCCAAATTGAATTAGTTAACTCCTGATTTAAATATAAAGACATTATATTTTATGAATCAATTCCTTAAGTTCCCCTCTGACCACAGGTATATAAAGTTTTTTTTCAAATGTTTAAAGTACAGTAATTATAAAGAAAAATATAATAAACAGGCATCAACCCACCCAACTGCAGAATGTTAACACTTTGTCAAATTTGCTTCAGATTTTTTAAATAAAAGAAATGAAACTTTGCAGATAAAATTGAAGGCTCCTTTGTTCCCCGCCTGAGTCCCATTCCCTTCCCATCTCAGAAGTAGCCACTGTCGTGAATATGGCTCCTTCCAGAAAGTCAATGTTTTCTACTTTTACCACATAGGTTACGTACATAAACAATATGTGCATTATGTAGCTCCCCAGTGTTATACATGGATACTGCATGTATCATTCTGAAACCTGCTTTTTCACTTTCATTTTGTTTTTAAGATCTGGGCATGTGGGTACATATGGATGTAGTTCCTTCATATTAAATACCCTATAGTAATTAATTTTTTTAACCAAGGGAATTCTGGTTGAAGGAAAAATGAAACCTGATACTTTTCACCAGACTCATCTGGATATATATTTACCATTCCAGAAGTATTTGTGTTCTCTGCCCTCTTGTAGGCATATCTCCTTTTGCTTGTGAGTTCCTCAGGGGCGTTACTAATTATCAATCACTCGTTCATTTATTTATTCATTGCTATATTTATTGTGAGCCTTGCATGAGAAAGGCACTATTTTAGGTGATGAGGATACAGAAGAGATTAAATCAGACAAGATCCTCACCCTCAAGTAGCTTATAGTCTACTGGAAGAGACGGACAACACACAATTAATCAAATGAATAAACAGGATAATCTCAACTTGTGATAACTTCCCTCAGAAAAGGAAGACAGTCATTTTATAAGGGTAAGAGGAGTTGTGGTGAGATATCTGCTTCAGATACGGGATCACAGAAGGCTTTTCTGTGTGGTTACAGTTGAATGGAAGTTTTAGGAACAAACAAGAATGGGGGCAATATATGATGAGACTAGGGATAAGCATTCCAGGCAAAGGTGAAAAAGTGCATAGACAAGCTCACTCACCCTGTTTATGACACAGAAAAGGGAGCAATATGGTGGGAACATAGTGAAACAGAAAGCATGTGGCATGTGATGATACTGGAGCGGAAGGGGAGAGTCTTGTGGGAATCGCAAAGAGTTCAGGTTTTAGTCTAAGTGATACTGGCAGCCTAGAATCATTGTAATCAAGAGAGCTACATGATCTGATTTAGAGGTTTAACTCATCATTTCAGCTTCTGGTTAGAGAATGGATTATAAGAGCAGAAGTATGGAAGCAGGGAGACTAATAAGGGCACTATGCCAACAGACGAAGCAAGAGATGATCATGGTGTGGACAAACAGGGTGGCAGTGGAAGATGGAAAAGAATGGAGAGATTTGAAATATCTTTTGGGGATGTAACAAAAAAGGCACATTGATGGATTGACCCTAGATGATGAAAAAGAATGAGGAATTAAAGAGGACTCCTAGGTCTAAGATGCTGGATGTCAGTGCCATTTATTGAAATGAGGAAGATTGGGAAAGCAAATGGTTTAGTCAAGGAAAAATCAAGACTTCTGTCTTAAATATGTATAATTAGAGATGACTAGATGTCAATACATATCCAAGGGGACATGCTGAGTAGTCAATAAGCATTTGGGCCTCATGGGAGAAGTCGATACCAGACATATACATGTAAGCATGTAGGCATTATTTAAAGCCGCATGACTAGACAAAATCATTTTGGGAGAAAAAGTGGATGAAGAAGATAAAATGGTTTAGGGGGCTGGCCCCATGGCCGAGTGGTTAAGTTCGCGCACTCCGCTGCAGGCGGCCCAGTGTGTCGTTGGTTCGAATCCTGGGCCCGGACATGGCACTGCTCATCAGACCACGCTGAGGCAGTGTCCCACATTCCACAACTAGAAGGACCCACAACAAAGAATATACAGCTATGTACTGGCGGGCTTTGGCGAGAAAAAGGAAAAAAATAAAATCTTAAAAAAAAAAAAGGTTTAGAACTGATCCTGGAAGGACTTCAACATCTAGAGAAGGAATAAGGGAGAATGAGTCATTGAAGAAGAAAACTAAGAAAGAGTAACCAAAAAGGTAAGAAGAACCCCAGGGAAATCTGGTATCAAGGAAACTAAAGAAGGCTGTGTTTCATGACAAGGATATTTTATTATTATTATTGAAGTTATGATAGTTTACAACATTGTGAAATTCCAGTTGTACATTATTATTTGTCAGTCATCTTATAGGTGTCCCCTTCACCCTTTGTGCCCACCCCCTTCCCCCTGGTAACCACTAATCTATTCTCTTTGTCCATATGTTTGTTTATCTTCCACATATGAGTGGAATCATACAGAATTTGTCTTTCTCTATCTGGCTTATTTCACTTACCATAATATCTTCAAAGTTCATCCGTGTTGTTGTGAATGGGATGATTTTATCATTTTTATGGCTGAGTAGTATTCCATTATGTGTGTATACATATATATATATATACACGATACCTTCTTTTTTAAAAAATTTTAGCTATAAAAGTTTTAATCAGTAAAATATTTCTCTGAGCAAATGTTAACACATAGCCTATATAATTTTTTAAAATTTTTTATTATTTAATTGTAGTAACATTGAATTATAACAATATATATCTTTCAGATGTATATCATAATATATTTCAAATTCTGTGTACATTACATCGTGTTCACAACCCAAAAACTAATTATATTCCATCCCCTCACATGTAAGCCTAATTGCCCCTTTTGCCCTCCCTCTCCTTCCCCTATGGTAACCACCAATCCAATCTCTATTGCTATGTGTTTGTTTGTCATTGTTTTTATCTTCTACTTATGAGTGAGATCATACGGTACTTGACTTTCTCCCTCTGACTTATTTCACTCAGCATAATACCCTCAAGTTCCATCCACGTTGTCACAAATGGCCGGATTTCCTCCTTTCTTATGGCTGAGTAGTATTCCATTGTGTATATATACCACATCTTCTTTATCCATTCATGACTTGATGGGCACCTGGGTTGCTTCCAAGTCTTGGCTATTGTGTATAATGCTGCAGTGAACAAAGGGGTGCATGTGTCTTTATGCCTTTGCGTTTTCAAGTTCTTTGGATAAATACCCAGCAGTGAAATAGCTGGATCATATGGTAGATCTATTCTTAATTTTCTGAGGATACTCCATACTGCTTTCCATAGTGGCTGCACCAGTTTGCACTCCCACCAGCAGCGTACTAGGGTTCCCTTCTCTCCGCATCCTCTCCAACACTTGTTGTTTCCTCTCTTGTTAATTATAGCCATTCAGAGTGAGGTGATACCTCATTGTAGTTTTGATTTGCATTTCCCTGATAGCTAAAGATGTTGAGTATCTTTTCATATGCGTGTTGGCCATCCGTATATCTTTTTTGGAGACATCTCTGTTCACATCTTTTGCCCATTTTCTAATTGGGTTGTTGGCTTTCTTGTTGCTGAGATGTATGAGTTCTTTGTATATTTTGCATATTAACCCCTTATCTGATATATGGTTTGCAAATATCTTCTCCCAATTGTTGTGTTGTCTTTTCATTTTGTTGATGGTTTCCTTTGCTGTGCAGAAGCTTTTTAGTTTAATGTAGCCCCATTTGTTCATTTTTTCTTTTGTTTTCCTTGCCCGGTCAGACATGGTACTTGAAAATATGCTGCTAAGACTGATGTCAAAGAGCATACTGCCTATGTTTTCTTCTAGAAGTTTCATGGTTTCGGGTCTTGCATTCAAGTCTTTAATCCATTTTGAGTTGATTTTTGTGCATGGTGTAGGGTAATGGTCTATATACCATACCTTCTTTATGCAGTCATCAGTCAAAGGGTACTTAGGTTTCTTCTTTGTCTGGTTTATTGTGAATAATGCTGCAATAAACATAGGGGTACATGAGTCTCTTTGAATTGCTGATTTCAAGCAATTGGTTATTATAGCCATTCTAACTGGTGTAAGGTGATATCTTAGTGTAGTTTTGATTTGCATTTCCCTGATGATCAGTGATGATGAACATCTCTTCATGTGCCTATTGGCCATCGATACATCTTCTTTGGAGAAATGTCTGTTCATATCCCCTACCCATTTTTTGATCAGGCTGTTTGATTTTTTGTTGGTGAGTTGTATGACTTCTTTATATATTACGGAGATTAATCCTTTGTCAGATATATGATTTGCAAATGTTTTTTCCCAGTTGGTGGGTTGTCTTTTCATTTCAATCCTGGTTTCCCTTGCCTTATAGAAGCTCTTTAGTCTGATGAAGTCCCACTTATTTATTTTTTCTATTGTTTCCCTTGTCCAAGGAGACATAGTGTCCGAAAAGATCCTTTTAAGATTGATGTCAAAGAGTGTTCTGCCTATATTTAAGAAGTCTTATGGTTTAGGGTCTTACCTTTAAGTCTTTGATCCATTTTGAGTTTATTTTTGTGAATGGCATAAGAGAATGGTCCATTTTCATTCCTTTACATGTGGCTGTCCAGTTTTCCCAGCACCATTTGTTGAAGAGACTGTCCTTTCTCCATTATATGTTCTCAGCTCCTTTGTCAAAGATTAGCTGTCCATAGATATGTGGTTTTATTTCTGGGCTTTCAATTCTGTTCCATTGATCTGTGTGCCTGTTTTTGTATCAGTGCCATGCTGTTTTGATTATTATAGCTTTGTAGTGTATTTTGAAGTCAGGGATCATGATGCCTTCAGCTTTGTTCTTTTTTCTCAGGATTACTTTAGCAATTTGGGATCTTTTTTTGCCCCATATGAATTTTAGGATTCTTTGTTCTATTTCTTTCAAGAATGTCTTTGGGATTCTGATTGGGATTGCATCAAATATGTAGATTGTTTGAGGTAGTATGGACATTTTAACTATGTTTATTCTTCCAATCCACGTGCATGGAATGCCTTTCCATCTCTTTATGTTGTCATCAATTTCTTTCAGGAAAGTCTTGTAGTTTTCATTGTATAGGTCTTTCACTTCCTTGGTCAAATTTATTCCAAGATATTTTATTCTTTTTGTTTTGGTTGTGAATGGGATTGTATTCTTGAGTTCTCTTTCTGTTTTGTTCATGATTAGAGTATAGAAATGAAACTGATTTATGTAAGTTGATTTTGTACCCTGCAACTTTGCTGTAATTGTTGATTACTTCTTGTAGCTTTCCCATGGATTTTTTAGGGTTTTCTATATATATGATCATGTCCCCTGCAAAGAGCAAGAGTTTCTCTTCTTCATTGCCTATTTGGATTCCTTTTATTTCTTTTCCTTGCCTAATTGCTCTGACCAAAATCTCCAGCACTGTGTTGAATAAGAGTGATGAGAGTGGACACCCTTGTCTTGTTCCTGTTCTCAGAAGGATGGCTTTCAGTTTTTCCCCATTAAGTATGACGTTGGCTGTGGGTTTGTTATATATGGCCTTTATTATGTTGAGGTACTTTCCTTCTGTACCCATTTTATTGAGAGTTTTTATCATAAATTGATTTTGGATCTTTTCAAATGCTTTCTCTGAGTCTACTGAGATGATCATGTGGTTTTTATTGCTCATTTTGTTAATGTGGTGTGTGACAAGGATATTTTTAATGGAGTGGAGAAGATGAGATCCAGATTGAAAAGCATAAAGAGTGAATAGGAGGTGAAGACATAGACAGACAGAGTGTAGAGCAGAAAATTTTTAGAGGAATTTTACTTCAAAGGGTGGCAGAGACATGAAACACTAGAATGGACTGTATGTTCATTGGAGGGGTTTTTCTAATGTGACAGAGGAAATTGGTAATGCAGGGAGAGAAAACTGTAAAACTTTAATCCTCAAGAAAGCAGTAGAAGAGTGTGTGTATAGATATACAATATACACATAAATATATACATATGTGCATATATATGGAATTACATATTATATATATATCTAATATAATATGTATTTTTTCTTCCATGTTATAAAGAGAGAAGACATGGATATACATACATTTGCGGGAACATGAGGAAGTATATCTCTGATTGCTTCCACTCCTCTGCAATGGCTGTTAGGCAAGGTCATCAGCCAAAATGAGGGGATGGGGAAAGTGTGTTAGATATTTTAGGTGAGAAGAAATGAAAGAAATGTTTTTAACAGAGTGGAAAAAGGAGTCTCTAAGGAAATCTAGAAATGTTGAGTGTAATGTTCATGAAGGCAAGGAGTTTTGTTTCACTAGTTCACTGCTCTGTCTCTGGCTCTGAGCAGAGAGAGTACACCATAAAAAATTTGTTGGATGGATAAATGAAGAAGTAAATGAATGAATAAATAAATGAGGGTAAGAGAAGATGAACATTTGGCTTACATCAGTGTTGATTTTGCCACACTAGTATGATGGGGAAGACAGGAGCAATGTGGTTGAAGGGGGTAAATATAATAACGGATCTTTATATCAAATGGGTATCTAAACTGGGTAAAGACAAAAGAAAAAGGTGATTTATTTGGTCAGTGAACTGATGTTTTTGAGGAAAAAAATTCTTCCGTAAATGTAATACATCAAATGAGCTAAACCATAGGAGATGGTAGGAAGAAAGATGACTAAATTAAGATTTGAGAGGTGATGCAGGTGCTGGTGGAAAGGTCACAGACAAATCCACGGATGAAATCAGGTGACAAAATGATTAAGAGCAAGAAGGTCTAGCAACTATGAGGCCAGTGTGGAGAATGGATCATCCATGTGGTTATTAAAAGCCTCTGGAAATTATTATAATGGGAGAGGAGAAGGAAGACAAGGGGACTGGAGTGGCAGAGAATCAGGAGAGGTATCAGATGGTGAAAGCAGATGGTTTAACTTACAAACTATGACTTTCAGGAATGAGGGAAAGCAATGGTCTAAAAGTGGCAATGGAGAACAAGGAGCTCATATCCCTGGCTCTTGGTCCTGATTTGGGTAAAGCTGGAGAGAAGAAAGTCTCGACTTGAGAGTTTAGCAGGGGAAGGGTCCTCAAGGAAGTCAGGAAGTCTTTCAGAGGAAAGGCTGGCACTGCAGGGAACATTGTTGTCACCTATTTGGAGCTCCAGACACACAGTGAAAGGCTATGTAGAAGGGGCAGGTAACTGTTATGTCAGAGTTGAGCAGAGCTGAATAGGAATGAGAATCTGGGAGCAATGGTGGGCTGAGGTACTTGGACTTCAGTGGAATCAGGAATGTGAGGTCAATGGGATTAATCCTGATTGTCTCTTGGAAGAATGAGAAGAAAATTTGAGCTATAGTCTGAGTTCTTACCAGGACTATTTCACTCTTCCTTCTTTCTCCTCAAACCTCCACTCCCTCCTCACTCAGCTGATGACCTCACTTGTTTCATTGAGAAAATGGAAGTAATCAGAAGAGAACTACAGCCTTTTTCCACTTGTATCTCTATTTGCATACACCACTTTCTCCTCTTCCTAGCTTTTAATAAATTGCACAGATGAATTCAGAAATAGAAGAGAGATTTCTTAAAGAAAAGTTAATTCTTAGAGTTAAGAAACACTGAACAAAATACACAAATT
>NC_060270.1:87233036-87275536 GCF_021613505.1 Equus quagga
GCTCTGGGCACCCCTGGCTCCTTGATTCCCTCTCTTCCTACATCCTTCTCTTCCCTAAAGATTGGGCTAGTGGCTTGGGTAAGCTTCTGTTTCCCAATTTCCCTAACAATATTTTATCAGGAGCTTGATACTCATTTTACTAATTGCTAATTAACCAAGACCAATCCCTTAA
Source organism: Equus quagga (assembly GCF_021613505.1). Classification (NCBI taxonomy): domain Eukaryota; kingdom Metazoa; phylum Chordata; class Mammalia; order Perissodactyla; family Equidae; genus Equus; species Equus quagga. Next base: position 87,233,209 of record NC_060270.1, read on the forward strand.
GAATCCTTGACAATGTAAGTAAAAAAAAAAAACTCACTTCCTCTTGTAGGAAGTGTGAAACAAATGCCTTACTTCAATGTTGAGCTGAAGGTTATACATAAGAAAATGTATATAACTCAGATGTCATGGTGGCTTTCAAGTACTAAGGGAACAATTAAGATTCCCTATTAAGAGTCCATGGCCTACTGAAAATTTCAGACTCTCTCTCTGGCATACAAAACTGCTAACAATAGCTGAATTAAAGGTTACATACCCTCTAACCATAAGCTTTCAACAAATTATTGCAGAAATAAAGAACCATCAGTTAAGGCATAAAACCTAAATAAACAAAGCAGATATTCACCTAGTTTAGTTTCTCTACCAGGGGGTCAGTAAATATCATAAAAATGGTACCATCTCTAGGGGCTTTCAAAAGGGGGAAAAAGGTTTATGTAGTACACTCAAAATATCCAATCAACAGTAAAGCTCAGTTCATTGGTAATAAACATGATAGTCATCAGCTATGAAATAAAAATTGAATTAATTAAGCAAACCCCTCCATCATGCAAGAAATATTTTGGGCAGAGCATAGTTGATTTTAGGAATTAGATCAACAGAACCACAAGGAGTGTCACCATGGTATTTAGGGTAGGAGCCTGATTAAATTACATTGCTCCAAAGCAGGGAGGTGAGAAGAAAACCAACATGGTGAACATATATTTTGTGAAAGATGTAATTCTAGGAATTTGACATCTATCCTCTAAATATATCCTCTCAACAAAGCTATGGGTATGTGTGACTATTTCTCTCTATTTTTATTTGCAGGGTAAACTTAGTAACATGGAGGAAATATACTTTATCCAAAATCATTGTATTATTCAGTTCCAGAAGGCCTCATCTACAACGCAGTTCCATGGCATGGAACCAAGGGGCAATGTTTTGCAAAGCTCTAACGTATTTTATAAGGTGACTATAAAACACAATATTTACTTCCCAGATGATGCAACAAATTTTTAAAGCTCAGGTGAGTAGCAAACAAAATATACTTAGGACTGTATTAGCATTACCCATATTAAATGATTTCTCAAACTTAAAAAATGTAGTGACTGAATCTGATGGATACAGATAACCGTCCTAGGAATAAGTTAAAAAAGCAGATGTCTGGATCCCCATTGTACCAAAAATAAAGACACACAACATGCGTATGTCTTCCAAAAGAATGGCAGTCATCCTTTTCCTACAACCCCTAAAATACTGAAATCAGGTAAACCAATGAGTACTTAGTCTACCTACATTGTCTACCTGCTAGTTGGAGACACAGAAAGTTATTGGAAATGACCCCAAAATGAAAAACGTCTTGCTCTCAAGAAGCCTCTAATGTAATTGAGTTCATTAACAAAACTAATCTAGGTTTTCCTCATTTTTTTAGGCATTCTTTGGAATGCACTCCAAGGGCTAGGACTATTGCTCTCATTGCATTACAAGGAAGTGTACCTATGAATCAGGTAAGTCCATTTATTATAATGGTCAAAACTTCTTGAAATACTTCAACAACTGTGATGTGTGCTAGGTGAAACTGAAATCTCTCACAGAATAAAATGTAACAGCACAGGCTTCAGTCCTTTTATATTAATGGCTTTTTTCTAAGCAGTTCCTAAAAAAAGAGAAGAACCATTTCTATAACCGTGAATCTCGCAAGCAAACACCATGAACTTGCATTGCCAGGGAGAAGACGTGATGAACTCCAGCTCAGAGTCATATTGAATCAGGTTCAATTCAGGACATAAAATGAAATGAAAAGCCCAAACTAATTAGATTGTAATGAGCAGTTCATATGCCTTATGTCGCTTTATCACGTGCAGTAGGTGCTGCATCCCTACAGTGAATGACTTCAAGCAAGTCATCAGCTTGTACTGTGTTCAAGAATGCTAATCAGAAGGAAAAGGGTCTTTTTATGACATGCTTGAAGAAAACAAGATTGATTGTAGCTTCTTGATCATAGCAGCAACAGTGGAATGGCTTTATCTCTATTAAACTTCACTTGCATTTCTGGAAAGCATGGAGTGTCCTAATGAGACAGGCAGAAATAAAGGAGTTCATTAGCACAAAATTGCAAAAGTTGAAATGTCATGTAACAAGTTGGAAGCTGATATTCCAAAGAATATTCAGAGTCTGGGTCTGAAACTCAAATGTCAATAATAAGTACCGTTTTGGTTTCCTCAGACTCTGCTTCCCATGTATCAGCTACCACATTAGTGTTCAGTGAATTCCCAATTCTGAGGCCCAGAGGGACTTTACTTATATCATTGAATATCTCATAGCAAAAAAAAGAAAAAGAAAAAGATCTACAGTTGTCATAAGCTCCCCAAGTGACTTTCAGTGTACCATGGCCTTGAGGAAACTAGACTAAACTGAATAAGGAGAAACACAAACTAACAAAACTACTTCCATTTTGTGTGTGCCTCTTTTGTCAGTTTGCTCTTCATCTGTTACCCAACTTTCCCTTACTCTGCTTTGTGTCTCTGGGAATTACATTTCCCAGGCTTGTCAGCCAACTGCATTTTGATAGATCGGGTCAAGGGAGGCAGTGGCAGAATCCTGGGAGAAAAAAAAGGAGATGAGTCTGGGTATGCTTTTCTGCTCTTTCTCTGCTTTCACTTTCACTCTTGGTAATGATTCTATCTTCTCTTTGATTCTGGTTTCATTGGAAAAGCTCCTCCATCGGTGGTCATAGTTCCAGTAGGAGAGTAGCCACCTAGGTCCTGGTTTCCCAAAGATGGTCCTCATTTCATCTTTGAGCTGTGAAAACAATACCTACTCCTTGCATTCCTCCAACCATTGGGGTGGTGGTGGTTTCCACTATTTCTAATTTCTGGATCTCCTCGCCATCACCTTGCCAACACTTCCATCATCTAAGTAACCATCTCCCTGTATTAAATTTCTTCCATTTGAGATACCTAGAATGGTTTCTGTTTTCCTGCCTGGACCATGACTGATAGAATGGTTTTCTTTAAAACCTTCCTTCTCGAGAAAAGAATTCCCTTTGAAACTGTCCTCATGAGAATATAATCAAGGGAAGAATAAAGGGAAAGAAAAGAACCACAGAAAGAAAAAGTTTTACATGAAGCTCTTTGTATGACAATTCTCCCACAATACAGTTGTTTCTTTGCACTTCTGTTCAAGATTCTTTTAAAATGGTGACAGGAGTTCTTGAACATTTGAATGTCTGAACACTTCTAATTTTCTGCAGATTTTTTCCAAATAATTTGTTCACATTCTACTTAATTGCCACTTAATTTGCTTTTAAAATTATATTTGTTTATATTCATATTCAACGTTATATCTTTAATAGTTTTGATGCAACATACTAAATTTTGTTAGCAGTATCTTGGTAAAATAAAATAATTGGGGAATAGGTTTCAAAGTCAAAAATGAAAGGGGACTGGATTTTATGACTATATGGCTGCAGGATTTTGGTTAGGAAAAGAAAGACACTACCCCCTCCCCATTTTTTCCCAGCCCATCTCCTATTAGAAAAACTTAAACCAACAGGAGAAGTCGCATTTGTGATTTAAAAAGAAAAGAACTGGGTAAATATTTAGCCTATCCCTAATTATCCTTTCTAATACTGAATATTTACATTTCCACATAGTTGGAATTTTCTCTCAGTGATTTGGCAAGTATAAATTATCCTTGCCCTCAAGACTCCCAGGTTCCACAAGCAGAACATCAATAGTCGTCGTTTTTAAAAAGCTGCAGTTTTATTACTAAACACGACTATTCTGACTTGCTGTTACTGTAGTTACTTTACATTTACATTAAATAATATTAATGCAGGAGGCCCTTCATTGCTTGCTGATACCAAAGTTATCATAGCCCCAAAAGACTATTTTGAAATCCTCTCACCAAAATTCGTTTAATACATCAGAAGTGCCCAACAGAGGGCTATTGTGGCAAATTGCCTATGGTCTTTAAGTAGTGAAGATACAGTCACCTCATCATTAATGTGGAGGATTGGCCCACAAACCATGGCTACCAGTACAAATGAATTATCCGACTCCCTCTTGATAATAAACCTGGTAAGCTCCATAGTTAGCCATTCCCAACTTAACTTCTGCTCAACGCCTCTTTTCACTCTAGCATATTATGAAGGCCCAGATAATGTTTTGAGTTTAAATCATGCCATACAAAATCAATGTAAGGTGATGAACCTGATCCACTGGGTTTTTCTCCAGGGCAAGAAAGATTAGAACCACTTTCCATAAAAGCCTCAGCCTCAAAGAATCTGAAAGATTTAACTAGCAGTCTAGATGCCTTCCTTCTGACAAAGGGTAAGTGCTTTAGTTTGCTGGGGCTGCCAAACAACAGAAATTTATCTTCTCACAGCTCTGGAGACTAGAGATCCAAGTTCAAGATGTCGGCAGATTCAGTTTCTTCTGAGGCCTCCCTCCTTCGCTTGCAGATGGCTGCCTTTTTGCTGTGTCCACACATGGTTTTTTCTCTGTGGGTACATGTACCTCATGTCTCTCAGTGTTTCCAAATTTCCTCTTCTTATAAGGAGGCCAGTCAGATTAGATTAGATCCCACTCTAACAATCCAGGTTTGACTTAGTTACCTCTTGAAAGCCCCTGTCTCCAAATGAGTCACATTCTGAAGTAATGGGGATTAGAGCTTCAACAGACAAATTGAGTGGGATGGGCACAATTCAGTTCATAACAATGAGGGTGGAGAAATTTGTCTTTATTGGCCCCATACTTTCCTTTCTGCAAACATTTCCTCCTTGGGGGTTCACTCACCCAATATCGTCATTCTTAAAGATCCTTTACTCTTGAGTTTTACCCTAACTCCTTTGAACAGAATGTGAAGATCTCAGGTTATACTGTGATTTAAATGACAACTAAATTTTATGTATTAACTTTTTCAAGTATATATGCTTTAAAATGGGAATTGAGCATTAATCAAAAAGAATAAAATTGCCTTTGTGAAATTGCAGGCAACAGCAAGCCAAACCAAGGTGATATTTTGAGTCTTTCCATAGCCTTTGAAATCACATCACATGTGGAACCATCTCCATCACTGATTTGTAAAGTCAACTGTGGTCCTTGCCCTACTATACTATCATTATTATCATTCAAGCCCATCTGACATTTTCTTCATTATTGTGCATTTATTGAGTGCCAGTGGGATGCTACTCCAAAGAAGCTGCTAAAAGTTGGTAAGTAGTGCTTGAATACCAATCTCCAACACAGAGCTGCTAGAAATTATGTTTATGATTCAATAAATGAGTTTTTTTGACTATTGCCCAAACTGTGCCCCAGCATGACCTGAGTAGACTAATCCTACTAGGGGTACTATTTTTGGATGTCATAAATCTAAGCTTCTGGCTATTTCTAGTCATTAAACATCCCATGGAACTTTTCATAACACTAAGGGTTTTTAATCCCCAGCTTCTGGCAAAATTCCAATTGGTATAATTATGTTCTGCTCACTGTACCTAAATTCTCATATGGAAGTATGAGAGACTCTTTTATTGTATCATCTCCACAACTAAACTGTAATCTATAGGGGGTGCTGTATGGTTTTTAACATGGGAGAATGAAAGTATTATGTAATTCTATAAGTCCTATTCCCAAACTCAATTCAGCCATTACATTTCTTCAAGGTCTTTGAAATAATTTGTATATTAAAATGCAGTCAATAAATGTTAAATTTTATGTTGTCTCAAATCACAAGGAGTAGAACCCAGGAGTTCACCGTAAGAGTCTCTTTCCTAACAATGGGAAAACTGAGCCTCTTTGCCTGAATTTCATTATTGTTCACATGATTGTTTGGGAATTTGGTTTCAACTCAGAAACACACAAAATGTTACAGGCAACTTGAATTCATTAGGTTCTTTTGATTACATGGGAAGTTAAGAGGAATGAAAACCTGGTCTTCTAATACACCATACCCACATGAGTGAAGTTTCCAGTTTATAGTTATAGAGGGAAAAGAATACCAATTTTTCAAAGATCAGGTCACCTAATTTTCAAAAGAAAAACAAAATGATTTTACTGAGGAGTTCCTAAATCCTAAAAGGCCTTTAAATGGGCCAAGAGGAACAGCTGCTCTTGCCAGAGGAGCATCTGGCAGACATCTAGTCTCAAGGTCAAGGGATGGGATGGAGAACCAGAAACACTGGCACCAGTCAAGGGCAGCAGTGGAGGGCACTGGGATGGAGACTGCTGGCTTTTGCCAGTCTCAGCTTCACAGATAAATAGGACTCAAGTCGTTCCCATAAAACAGTAATGGGAGGTACGTGTGAAAGGGTTTTTGCCCTCCTTACTGTTCAAGTGGCCTAGCATCTCTTGGGCAGTATGGATAGATAACTGATCCTTTTCTGCAGGGATATAGGAAGTGTCTTTTGCAAAACACCTAGACTTATTCTCTGATTGCTATTCCTATGCAGACAACTTCAGGAGGTTCATGTGTCCAACCAGCTGTCCCAGGTGAGGCCTCCCCTGCATGGTCGCACTAGGATGACGGGGTCAAACCAGAGGAAGAGCACCTTCTAGACAAAATGTAATGGTGTCTCCTCGTAACCCTTTTTAATGCACATCAAGAACACAGAACTTATATCTCCAACCTGCATCCATTTACCACATGTGGAGTCTTGATTTTCTTGTTTCCATGGACAGGGACAATGAGGAACAGAAATTCTGGAGCCTCAAAATTCAGTCCATTTACAAATTTATTTTTCTCCTACTTAATTTTGTTCTATTACTATCGAAATAGTATTTCTACATGACTAAACAGAACTCCAAATGGAATAGATCTCCAAATATTGGTGGAACAGATTTCCTTCTGGTCAATAAGACAGTAAACAGCATGTCTCACCAAATTCAGAAGTAAGAGAGAGTTATCTAAACCAAGATAGCTTAGGAAAATAGAGATACAAAGCTTTAAAAAATCAGTATATATCTGGTATTTTATTGTACATTTAATTCCAAGCATTTTCACCCTTCTCAAGAAAATATAACAAACTGGAAAACTATGAAAATGTATTTAGTGAAAGTCTAAGAGTTTTATTCTCATTTAAGCTGTTTCCACTTTTTCCTCTCTTCAAATTTTGAAGCACTGTCTTTAAAACTGTTACATACCCAGAAGGGTTGGCAGAATTAGGACTAGAATAAAATAGGATACGATTTGTAAAATCATCTTCATATATTTGAATAAGGTATGCTTCCCCCTCTCAAACTTACTCTGTAAAATGGCTCTTATAGCAGTTGTTAACACCATAGTGTGAATATGAGGCAATGTGCTATCTCTCTCAGTAATATTTGCATTTTGGATCTCATTTCTAATTGTGGAATGAAATAATCTGTTCCAGATAAAAGAATTTTAAGTTTAAGCCCAGAAATTATTTTTGAGCTCTATTTGATCACCTTTTTTGGGTAGCTTGAAGGGAAGACTCACAGAAAGTAATTTTTCTTGAGAGAATATTCTCTTCCTGCCAATTTTGCTTTACAAAACTACATTGTTTTACATTACGTATGTTAATCAATGCACTTGGAGACTCTAGGGAGCTGGAAGGACTTAAAGCTGGAAGGACTTTAAAGTTTGTCTAATCCAATCCCCTCATCCAGAGATTTTAAAATAATAAATCTACAGCTGTCTTTAAACTAATCTTTGATACAAACAACTCACTGCTTCATAATGGTCTTTCTCTACGTGAATCTCCATCAGGGACCCGATTAGAAACTGTTGCTAGTGTAGGTGTCTTTCTATCTAGACATGTCCATTTGCTCAAGCCTAGAGATACAGTCTTTGAAGTGATGCTATGAAGCCACCCATACGGGTTATGTGCTGTGAGTTAATTTCTCCAGTATGACGATAAATTTACTTTAAGCAATGCATGATCTCTAATCTCATCTCCTTATTGGCCAGTAGTAAACATGTGTTCAACAGCAGGCTGGGGCGAGGGATGAAACTGTGACTCTTGAAAGAGAGAAGTTGACAGGCCCACGTGGGGAAAAACCCCTGATCTGAGCTTTATTAACACAGCGCTCTAACCAAGGAGCTAACCAACCACAGATACACACAAATAAGCACACACCCATTTTAAGATGAAATTGCTTAACCATCACTGGCCCACTTTTCAGCAAATGAATGTTAACACTTTAGCAAATTTCCAAGCAATTATTCAAATCATTAATGTGTACTAGATTTCTCTTTTTCTGTTGCTAAAGAGTGTGTTGAGTTGTTGACTGGTGATGTGAATGAGCAACCTAAGGCACGGGGTGGAATTTATTCCCATTATTAATAACAGACTTCATGTAGGGCCTGGCATGATATACAAGGCTTAGCACTCCAAAGCTAGAGATCACAAGTTACCCATGACATGACGGAATTTGTTTTTTAATGAGCATATTTCATCTTAACTCATGTTGTCATGTGGAGCCATGATGTCACCTAAATGTAGTTAAGCCATAAAAGGTGCCGTATTCTCCCACTAAAATATTATTAGCATTTTACTAGGCTCCTGTATCCTATAATAAGAGGCAAACAGAGAATCCAGATTTCTACATTTCTCCTTTTCTATGATAGAAATGAACTTAGTACGCTTTTAAGAAAAGATTACAATTGTGTGATTCTATAACAAAGGCAATATTGTTCAGGATTTTGAGTGAAGGAATTCAGAAAATAAAATGCAAGCAATATATAAATGTCTGAATCTTAAAGAACTTAAAATTTATCTACTTTATCTATAAATCACATGTGTTGAGTAAGAATATATCTTGAAGAAGTATATGTAAAATCATCCCCAACCCTTACTTAGGACACTGATGTCCCAATCTTATCATTTTTTTCAATTATAGCCCATTTGCCAAAAGGGACATGTTAAGCCATATAGCACATAAGATATAAGGAAGATGCCAGTAGTTTTACGAGAGGTCCAGAAGCCCATAGCCCTCTCATGACATCTGACACAAAGCAGCCCTGAACAGGGCACTGTGTCATTCGAGAGGATAGGACTGTTCCAAGACCTTCAGTAAGCTTCAAGCCCACAGAAGAGTGACCCAAATATTCATTGCATTAGATCTTTTCAGGGGGAGTCTGATGCCAACTAATCACTCTGGAAGACAATTTCTATGCTCTAGGAGATCCACTGTGCTCTAGGTCACTGGTGACAGCAGGCATCATAATGTAAGACTCTATGTTACCAGTCGGCGTAGAACACAATCTTACATGTAGTGAGTGCTTGGCAAAATTTGTTTATTTAATCCTATTGCCTGTTTAACAACCAAGTTGACATTATCACCATTCTCATTCACGTTACTTCCAAATGCACCAAGAGCCCAGCAGGAGCTGATCTCTTGGTACTTAATTAGTTTCCTGAGTCTAGAAATAGAATGAGTCATATAGAAAGCTTAGAAACAGAATGCAGATCTGTTCCTGAGAGTATGTTAAGTCTAGCTAATGGTTAATTCAATCTATCCTCAGTATAAGGTGGGGGAAAGAGATAAGTCCAACAGGTACGAAAAAGATGAGCCGAGAAAACTCAATAGCTTTTGAAATTGATAGAAATGACAGAATTCATTTCTATCAATGCAGCTTCAGTATTTATAACTATTTGTTATAAGACTACTCTCCAGATCCAAAAGGAGTAACTTTTGGAGGAAATAGAACAATACTAATGCTCACGAATTCAGATAACTAAAATCTGACCACTAAGCAAATTATGTTGGTTAATTTGTTTGTCATGCCCAACTTTAGCTGAAATTGTCCTGTTCACTGTTCTCTGCGTGGAAAACTGCGTTTGTCTGTGTTGTGCATAAGGATGTCCACTGATTGGACCAGCAGTGAAGGCCATCGACCAAGAAGGAGCCAACAAATTTCTCTCTCCTACGTTTTTGCTAAGAGATGCATTCAGATGCTGGTGGTTACTGGATCAGATGAATCATGAATGCAGTCAAGATCAGTGACCATGTCGGGTCATACCCAGAATAGCTACACTGAGAAACCCTCTAAAGAAACCCTTCCCTACTTTGAGTGGAGGTTTCCATGAAATCAAAATGCCTTCATGAGAAAAGCAGTCTCCATAGCTTCCAGTGTCTAATCCCAGAAATATCCAAACTTCTAAAAAAGAAAATCTTTCAGGCTAATAAAATAATAAAGGCCTTATATATGGAGAGGTAAAGATGAGTTTTGAAATTCAGGGGAAAATTAAATCCAAAAATCTAAAATGTTAAATTTATTTAGTGTGTCCCTTAAATAAGCACATGAATGGATGTAATGTGATGACCACAGTATACACCAGCAATAGTGATAAGACCAAAGAAAATTAACATCTAATTTTATAACAGGTTAGTTGAGTGTTTAATTTATGTAAACACTAACTGTTAGTCCACTTCATCCTGCACTGTAGTTTATTGGGCAACTAAAACTTCAATGCCAAGATACTAGCCAAGAGGATCTGGAATAGCATTTGCAAATGTGCCAAATTCTCCAAAACTTCTACACAGGAAAACGTTTGAGGACAGGAATAGAAAACTATGCTTTAAACTAAAAGCAGCCTTGCAAGTAATTACATGCCCACTTGCTCAGGGTGATAAATTACATTTGCTCATGCTTTTTATAATTTTTCTATGACTTAGGAGAAGATTATAGGTAATCTTTTTCCTTCCATTGATACTAGCAGAGTTGCATCCAGGCCATACGTGTCAGCCTGGAATAAAACAACTTTGAGTGTGATTTGGAGCCAAAACAGGTGGTGAGAGAATGTAGCAGCTAAGATGCTAGACTGAAAAATCAGGAGGGGGTGGGTGGGTGGAGTAGAGAATCACTGAAGACCAGTTCATGCCACTGGTAGTGCAGCTGTGTGAAATAAAACTCAACTGTGATCAAAATTGCAATTGACAACCTGAAGACAAATGAAGGGCCAAGAGACAGACAGCTCATTGAGAAAGCTTGGCACCCACGAGTGTAGCCAGATCACTGTGCAAGGAAAATAGAATGCAGATGGGGAGAAAAGCAGCCGAGATGTGGTAAGAGAAGGACTGTAAACATCAAATCTACCAGGTGAACTTCAAGGCATTGTGGTGAGCATGAGGCTATGTCTACTGGGTTCAGAACTGGTCTTATGAGAATCGAGCAAGGTTCCCACCATCCTCAGTGTGACCATTATTTTCTCCCATAGCTACACAGTTCACATGACAGTGACCTTCTTTTCACCACCTTCCCAAATAAATTGCAATTTGCTCCAAGACTACCATCTAAAACCCAGTCATCCCAGTCCAAAGGTCCTTTGAGGCCACGTGTTCTTTCACAGTGATCATGGCGCTATCAAACTCCCAAGCAAAGGATAATTTTTGACAAATCACCCAAATATGAATTCTGTTGATATTTCTCTAACAATTCACAATTTTTTTTTGGAGGAGGGAATCTCTCCATTGCTAGGAAATCTACCTTAGTCTGTACCTTGATTTTGTCTAGCTTTGGCCTGGCAAAGTCATATCTACTGGGTCTATTTTTTTAATGTAAAATTATTCCAATGACTTTCCAAGAGTTTTTTTCTCTTTTAGAATCTTAAAATTTGAAGAGTTGCTTGTGGACAGTTGGTACAACTTTCCTCTCCTGCAGGAAATCTTGATCAGTCAGATTCAATCTTGCTGTCAACTGTGAGAAAGGAATTGCTAGAATGTTCTTTTATAATATTGATTCACAAATAGTTCTATTTCTCAGAGAAACACACATAACACCTCTTTTTCATAATAGACACGCATATTAAAGATGATAGTCCTTTCTTTAATTAATCTCTTCTACAAGTTAAATTATCATGGTTCCTTCTTTTATTTACCTTGTAATGTTCATAATTTTCACTATCCTAGCCATCTTCTTCTGCACCTGCTTCATTCTGCCAATGCTCCTCTTCAAATGTGCTACCCAAATACAATATCGTGATATAGTACAGAATATTGAGAACCAGGGGATTGTAATTTCCCTTAAAAATAATAGGTATATTTTTAACTATGCAGGCTAAAATCTTTCTAGCTTTTTAATAGTTACATTATACTCTCGGCTCATATTGAGTATGTCATCAACTACAACTTCCAACTCTTCTTTCTTTTCTACATGATCAATAACTATTATTTTCCATCTTCTGAAGATAACCATGTGGATGAAGAAGGATTATAACGTAGTGTTCAGATATGACCCAAAAGACAATGCAAAATCAATAGATGGACCCATGCAGAGCCAAAAAATTAGTCAATGACAGTCATCCTTTACCAAAGAATGCTAGATATCATTTGTTCAGCTTACTTGCAGCTCAAAGGAGTGAAGACAGCCCAGGAGAGGGAGAGAGGCAGAATGGCATGAGCACGGTGCAGGCGATAGGGATGTATCTGACAAATGGTAAGATTTTCAGTGGGATAGAATAAAATCCAAAAGGACTAATAGGACATGTCTGGAAAGATAAATTTGGAAAATATTACAGAGGATCTTAAAAACCAGACAATGGCATTTTGTCTTTATTCAGTAGGCATTGGAGAGAATATAATGATATTTGAGCAAGTCAGTGACATAATAAGATAAACAACCAATATTCATATAGCAAACAGATATTATAAAGTAATTCTTGCAGATATTATCTCCTTTAATCAGAACTCTGCTCTAGAAAGAGTGATCCAATGGTGATGAGAAAGATGGAGTCAGAGCATGTACAGGAGGAATCCAGAGCAGGAGAGGCCATGTGAGCTAACGTGGTTTTCAACAAAGAGAGAGTGATGCCTTTAACCAGAATAGTGGTGGCTAGAACAAAGAAAAAGAAAACCAAGACACAATTGACAATGAAGAAGAAGTAGCTGGATTTGGTCACTGATTAGATGTGGGAAGCAACAAAGTAAAAGAAATCAATCATGACCACATAATTTTAATCTCAATAACTATGAGAACAGTATTTCTCTTAACAACAGTAGGGGAAAAAACAGGAAGAGAAGCTGGGGCTTTTTTTATGGTGTTGGAAAATGATGGATTGTTTTTGGAAGTATTAACATAAATGTGTCTCTGGGACATCTAAATAAAAGCTTCCAGAGCAGAGAGTTGTAAATGTATGTGTGGCACTTGGAAATCATATTGACATTGAAGTATCAAAGATATGGAACATTTAGATGAAATTATAGAAATAAATGAGAATTCCAAAGGAGAAATGGTAGAAAGAGAATAGGAGGGTATTACAGCCACTGGCAAAAGAAATGAGCACCATTAGCAAGATAGAAAGTAAACTAATATTGAGCTGTTAATGGCAGTGAAGGAGAGAAAATGGGGGCAGAGTGTGTAAGCAAGCAGGAGGATTTGATGTTGCAGAAAGTCGGAAAATGATTCAGCTCCTACAATAAACCCAGGTATGGTCTAGTAACCACATTGACACAAATTCTCTGAAAGAAGCTGGAATCTGCAATTTGACTTCTTTCTGGCACTGAAGGATCGATGACTTTGCTGGTACTAGGAGGAATCTCACTGGAGTGACAGAATACTGATCGGTTCAGAGAGGCAGTTAGCACTGTTCAGAATTAAGTTCCTGCTGAAGAATCCAAGAAAAAGTGATATTGAGAGATGCAAAAGGTAGAGATATTGGCGCCATGTGCCAAGGATGTTTAGAGAATGCTCATCATTGCCCATCATTCAGGAATGAGATTCTACTCCCTGGTGGACTGTTGCAGTAACAAGGCATGGTCCAAACACTAGAGGGCATAGGATTCTAGGCAAATTCTAAAATATAGATTCTAGTACAAGAAGGAAAATGAAGAAACAGAAATTGGGCAATTATTATCAGAATTTTGAATAAAGTAAACGCTAAAAGAGCAGCAAGGATGATTAGTTGCTTAGCCTCGGAGGGTTGAACTAGAGATTCTGAAATTCCTACCTAAGGTTAGGATGGTCTCTGAAATCTGCAGTGCCTTCCGTTGGCTGAATCTATGAAAACCTTTCGGATTGCAGCGGCTGAATTTGACAATGAGAATGCATAGGAGTATCTTTAGGAATAGTAGCTTCAACCAGGATATGTGGTAGCTGGTGGGAAAGTCAAATTGCAAGGCACAAAGGAATGAGTGAGTGAAAAGGAATATCACACATGGAAACAGCTAACTCGAATGGAATTTTGTACTGAAAGAGAACAGGAGTGGAGGGAGAGAGAGAGAAGACAGAGGTTAAGGGAAGTAGTAAGGTCCAGAGAAAGTTTTCTGTCTGTATCTCTAAATGGAAATAAAAGCATCTGTAAACAGAGAGAAGGAGCCAATGGAAAGAGGAAGAATTCGTGAAAATATGGGATCTCAAAGTGGAAGGGAAGGGTATAGGGGCACACAAACTGTGCCTAGGCCAAGAGCTCATTTGAGGTTGCATCCTCTCAGAAGAGGCCCAGGGCAGTCAGAGTTCTAGACTAAGAGTCCAAAGGCCTGTGTACTAGTCCTAGTTCTGCCCCTAATCCACCATGCAGGCCTGGGCAAGTGCCTCCTCTCTCTGAGCCTCTGTTTGCTCAGGAATAGGGGAGATGGCCTAGATCCTTCCAGCTTATAACAGATCCAGAATAGGTAGAACATAGAGACGTGGAGGGGAATAAAAAGGACAAAGGGAAAGGCAGATATGAGTAGCCTCAATGTTCTCAGGAAATTAGATAGCAGCATAACCCAACGATGGTGATGGTGGGGGCTTCTGATGGGGGTACCAGAATAGAATGAGATCCAGCTGAGGGAATGCCAGAGCACAGAAAGGCTATGAAAGACTGCTCCTCACGGTGGCTGAAACCTTTGCAGTCAGGCCAGTTCTGAATTCTGGCTCAGCCACTTATAAATTATGGGACCTGGGACAAACTACTCAATCTCTCTAAACCTGTTTCCTCATCTGTAAAATGAGGATAAATGTTTCCTTGTGATTGGCATAAGAAAGTAAGAGATTAATGAAGGAATTCACTAAGATAATTATGATAGCACTTATATTGCCAGGCCTATAAGTGGGCTCAAACAAGCTCAACGCAGTTGAAATAAATAAGCGAAGGAGCCAGCCCTGCTGGTCTAGTGGTTAAGGTTCGGCACTCTTACCACTTCGGCAGCCCAGGGTTCGCTTCCTGGTCCCAGAACCACGCCACCCATCTGTCAGTTGCCATACTGTGGCAGTGGCTCACATAGAAAAACTAGAAGAACTTACAACTAGGATATACAACCATGCACTGGGGCTTTGGGGAGAAGAAAACAAAAATGTGACAGAGAAGGACACAGCTGAGGGTACATAATAGGAATTCATAGTGGCCTCCAACTATTGGAGTTTCATAACTTTCTCTTGAGGTGAGAACAGATGAGGCAATTAATGAAAAGGAGTCATTATGGTGGAAGCAGAGGAGAAAGTTAAAGTGTTTCTGGAGGACAGGCAGGTGTGTGACTGAAGGACTGAACAACCAGCAGAGAAAAAAAAGGGAAGGACCATTTTACTGAGAGACCAAGGCAAGTGCGTGCTCCCAGGTGCTGAAGGCCAGGGGAGTGTGAGTCTCCGGTTCAAAAGGGATTCGTTGAAGATGGAGGTTTGGAAGGTGCAGTCAGGAAAAGGAAATAAAAGTGTAAGGAATTGAGGGAGGTCACAGAGAAATGGTTTAAAAAAAAAGACAAAGCAAAATGCAAAGAAAATTTCTGAAATGATAGCTTAAAAAATTGTGCTTCTGGCAAATTAATTTTATTCCGTGATTTGTACATTTTGACTATTTTGCTACTTATATGTATTATTAGTTAAATCAAAATATTGAATAAAAATAAAGTAGTAATAAAACCCAAATAAAGGCATTAGAAAGGAAGTGGCTCAGAAGATGGCCTGGCCCCTTGAGTCCTCACCTTGAAGAAGAAGGAAAGTCACATTCCTGGAGACGCAGAGGCCAAGGGCCATTACCCTGTACCAGGCGTGTCCGCCTTCCTTATGAATCTGAAGAGGCATTCACAAGTATTTTTACTGCTGATGATAGGATAACCATATAACTAGGCCTAATGAAAACCATCATCTAGATTCATGAGCAATTGCCTCAATTATCATAACTTACTCAAGTGCCAGGCACCATTCAACACTATCTTATTTAATCCCCACCATGAGACCCTAGGAGAAAGGCGCTGTGATTTTGCACATTTTACAGATGAACTGAAGAAGAGAGATATAACATCACTCGCCTAAAGTCACTGAGCCAGGCAGTGGCAGAGCCAAGACTGACTCCTTAGCACATGCGCTTAACTGTCATATTATAGAGAAACTTCAAAATAGAGGCAAATTCTCAGCAAATAGTTTTGTTTTTCATTCAAAAGAAACTGCATGAATCATAATTTTTATTCTCTTAATATTTCCCTTTGTGCAATTCTACAGCCCATGCTTTTTTGAATAACTTCTGCTATTCACTTGTGGCTTCAGAATCTTCTCTGGAAGAGTGTGTTTGGGGGTCCAAGGTGGAAAAAATTAAAGTAAGGCAGTAACTTCAAAATGTTGAACAAAGTTGTACAAAATCTCAGTGTTTTGAGATAGTGACTATTGAAAAATTTAGCAGTAAAGTCCTAAAAATGTAAGTGAAGCTTGGTAACACTATTAAGTATGTATACTGTGGTCTTTTTGACAATTGTATTAATCCTTTAACAAAGCCGTCAGAAGTTCTATCACAGAAGCATGGATGCTGTTTTGATCTATTTATTACTCTTAAGTGTTCAGAGAACTGTCCCTATTTTCTAATTAACACTTTTAAAGATAAAAAGCCATGTATTAAATCAATCTGAATGATGGTTGTTTGTGAATCCCACAAGATAAGGCAATTTGCATGTTCACTTTGTACTTACAAACTAAATCTGCACATCTCCAAAGCAGCCCCTTATAATGTAAACCTTTTGTGAGTATTTGTAACTTGAAAGAAAGTTTGGCCTACTACAGAAGCACTGCCAATTATCTAAAGCTCTTCGTTACCAAACATGATTAAGATACAAAGATATTGGGCTGTTATTTCATATTGTTCACTACGGAATTTGAGGAAATGACTTTTAAAACATCCAGGATTACAGATTATTACCTTTTTATGAGTAACTAACACAACTCATTTCCCCCAACAGTCAACTGCTGTCAAAAGTAGCCAGTTGCCACTCACTTGGGGTAAAATTCCTTTGATATGAATTAAATTGCTTGTGATGAAATGCACCTTTCAGCGACCTGTTTGAGTTTCAGCTGATGCTGTAGCACACTTCGTGATGTGAATTCCAGCGTTAGTGCTAAATCACAGTGGTGATTTATTATTGGATTTTCAGTACTGATGAGTCAGCGCTGTAAGATGTTTACCAAGTTAGACTTTCAAGAACAATGGCGCTGCTCTCGTTAAATAGAAGCCTTTGTTGCCGATGCAGGCTATTATTTCCACATGGTTATGGTGTGGTGTGTTCACACCTGGGGCACTGATCAGACAGGGTTGCTTTGCTTTTGCAGGATCTGTCTTCATTGGGGTTTACGTGCTCGATCAACTTTGAAACCATGTGTGAAAGCCCCAGTCTTCAAAATTTAAAAAAGGATCTTTTACCTTTTCTAAATAGTTCAATTTGTGCTTTCCCTTTGCTATAAAATAAGTCAAAAAACCAGAAATACCATGTTGGCTAGTGAAAATGGTATCAGAACTTTTTTTTCTAAAGAAAATAAAAACCAATGCCTTATGTCAATCGATCTCTCTTGAATGACTCTATAAAGGCAAGATCTGAAAAAAGGCATTGGGGCACTGGGTTCTGAGATGGCAAGAATATGATGCTGACTTTTCCTGGGAAAAAGCACAGGATTTTTTTTAAAATTTCTTTGTTCAACAAGTTTTTATTGACCGTCCACTGCATGCCAGGTGCTTTTCACTATTATACGCACGGCAGATATAAATGTAAACATGAAATTCTTGTCCTCATGGAGCTTACTTTCTAGAAAAGAAGACAGACATAAAACAAATAATTCAATAAATATCTAAAATAATGTCAGCTCATAATTTCTGTAGGTGTTAGATATGTCCACGAAAATTGAAGTGCTTTAAACTTCAGTAAAGGCAAGTGAACTAAGGCTTGCTTTTCCCAAGACCAATATTGAGCTTATTTTAACAAGAAGTTTCTTTTATAACACATCTTTAATACAGCAACTGTTACTTAGGAGCCTATGCACAGTTTTTATATTTTAAGTTCAGTTATAAATTCTAATCATCATAGCACTTTTTGACACTTTCTGTTCTGAATCTCAATTGAAATAATCAGAGGATTCATTGTTGCTGACTATTCTGGGCATGTTTAGGTGTAATCCGGTCCATAGAAAGAGCAACTAGACAATCTTTTTAAGGCCCCACCTATCACCGTTATTAGATGATTAACAAAATCATACTTTCTTCTTCATTATGTCATGATTATAATGAGACTAGGTATAGACAAATAAAACATATTAGCAAGTCAAATTCTAAAGCAATGGATCTCAGCGTTGGGCTTCCGTTCCCACTGCAAAACATGTGGCAAACGTGTCACACCTGGGATGTAGTTTCATGGGCGTTTAAGGATTTCTGCAATCCCCAGGACATCAGCTATAATTCCACCCCCTTCTCATTCACTCAAGAATGCAAATGGGAATATGAGTGAGAGAGAATGAGATTATTATAGGAATAACCTTGAATCCTCTGCTCTAATTTATTTTTAAGTAAGTCAGTTGAAAATGATTATTAATCATAAATTACTTGTGAACCACCTCCCAAAGCATCACAACAAGCATGCATGCCACCACAGTACATTTAGAGCCATTGACCCAGATAGACTAAATTCTTCCAAAGTTAGATAATCATATGTGCTCTGAATTTTTAGAAATTCATTATGTAGTTAAATACCAATATCCAAAGCCAACTAAGGCCATAATTTAAGTACTTCATTTTCTTTATTGCTATAGTTTTCTCCTACTTGGCTTGCTTTCGCTCTTCCATATGAACGATTTGATGGTAGAGAGGAGTAGGAAGGCTCGTTAGCTCTCCCTAAAACAGGTACTTTCTCTTCCCTGGCTGCAGTCTCTGGGTCTCTCAGACCACCACTGATGGGGTGTTGATAAGTGGAAGAAGTTACCTCAGGTCGACTGTTCCTGCAGCCAGGCTGGAAGCAGTCACTTCAATGGAAAGCTCCGTGGTCCCTGCCAGCTCCTCTGGTCCACAGATGTCTCAGGATGTAGCCCCACCCTTTGTTGGTTGCAGCCGTGGAATTTGCAAATGATCAGCGCACCAGAGTTGTAACCGACCTTACGTTGTACTTCCACAAAGGTAGGAAACTTGTTGGCTTCAGAAAAATATTTTTTAATGTTTGATACACTCAAAAAATTTTAGGCAGAATTCATTCCTTTTTGATTCAGGTGGGAATGTTTTGTTCTTTCTGTGAATGAATCTTTTGCTTATTTGGGGGTAAATACGGTTTTACACACCCTAAGTTTAACCATAAACCCATCTGAAAAAGCAGACTGGGAGCACACTTTCCTTCTCATTAAATTCCATTATGCCAAAAGAAAGATCTAAGTATATCCGTAACAGGATCTAAGCAGAGTTGTACACCGGAAGCACAGGACTGCCTTGTAAACACTACACACATGAGAACCCTCGGGAACGTCTCTCCCTTCTGACTTGATGAGCCGTTGCTGTGTGAAGTCAGATCTATACATTAGGTTAGTTACTTAAACCCAGATAGTATGGCTATGTAGCCTTGTAGGATTTTTCAAATTTATTGTGAGACAGGAAACATGTTCAATAGAAAATGAAATAATTAAATAGGATTTCTATAGAATATGACTACTCTTTGATAGGCAGCATTGTTGGAGCTTTATTTTTCCACATTTTAGTGAATAAATGAAAACTTTGTAGAATTTAGGAGGTCCATGGGCATTAAGAAAAACCTTGGCTCAAAGTCCAATTTTAAAAATTCAACAAGGGGAAGGGAAGTTTGAGAGAAGGAAAAAGAGAGACATAAATGTAAAGACGAGAAAATAAGGACATAGAATGTAAGGAAGCAAAAATTGAACAAGGAGAGAAGGAAGCAAGGGAAGAAGGGTGAGAGGGAGGAAGAAGACTCAAGAGAAAGCTAGAATACAGTGGAAGTTAAGTATCCTGACAATGCAGCCACTTCAGCACGCTGAACTTTCAGAGTGGATCAGCAAAATTTAGAAAGCTCAGGTGTTTCTGTAATTGTGATACAGTGGGAAAATTCACACTGTTAAATGAGCCTCAGATTCTCACTTCTACCTGTGTGATACAGAAACACTGTTGGTACATGGGGCTATAATCAAAAAGATGGCAAAATTCGTGCATGAGGGTGAAGACTCATGAGATCCTTCTGTCTTGTGGTCCTCTAATATTGAATCATAGAATTCGTACATTTATATTTTACATGCTATTAATAGGACACATTTCTGGCATGTTTTGATTGAATAACTTTAAAAATATACCACTTTTTTTACGAGAAAATTATTTTTAAAACATGATAAAGATTCAGTGTTAATTTTTTTTCATGGATAAATAGTTTAAAGGTTAAGTATTCAAAACCAGCCCAGGACCCTAGGGGTCAGAAGTCAGCAAAAAGCTGAGATAATGATGCAGAACTAGAAAAAGGGAAACCATTTGCACAAAGGCTGGGCTGCAGGTCTTGGGAAGACAGCCTAGGATACTGCAGAAGAAGACGTAAAACTAAGGAAGATATTCAGTACCCGTCTACCACCTAGATGCAAACTAACAAACCTAGCGGCCGTGTTTTAGATTAACTGTATTATAGGAGCATTTGCTCCCTAAAACTACTGTTTACAAAACGACATGCCATGTCTGAATGTCTGTAAAAGAAAATCATCCTATTAATTACAAACTTATCCTGTACTGAAAATCTTTGGTTCCACTGTAAATGTTTCTGTTAATGGAGACAACATTGGAGAAAAATTTTCCGTCTCCATAATATTAGTTTATACTGACCACATGGTTAGATATTAAGATTTCTAAGATCTTTGCCTAACACATATACATGTTTCTATTTCTACAAATATAAATTATTTATTCCTTTGGATCTCCATTCATCAATCTTGAAATGGAGAAAATATAGAAAATGTATGTATTATGGATTTGCTTGTCTGCACTCTATTATAGAGCAATCCTTGCCCACATTTAAAGATTTATTTAAAGAGAATTTAAATATAAACAGATTCATATGCACACGCATACATAATGGAAGAAGGGAAAAAGGAGGAAATGTTATGAGATTTCTTTTCTAATCTTTTCTACAAAACACTGCTTCTTACATGTACAGTGTTCAATGTGTTCTTTCTTAAACAGATATTCTTTCTTTTATCAGTGTAGTGCACTTAGAGCAAATGGTGGTGTATTTATAATATTCGTGAATTTTTTTTGGTATTTATTCCAGTTTAACCACAAAGTTACTAGAGTAGCAATATATCGGCTGCTCACACTGTCCAAAAGTAAAGTCCAAATGCTCAAAGGAAGCATAAATTGAGGACAAAGGTGGATGCTGTTATATGAGGGGCACCTGACAGGGCTTCAGGGGTGGCAAGGAGGGCGAAAGAAAAGTGATGCTGTACTTCTTTTAACCTGGTTTGTTAATACATCTTTGCACAATTTATTCCCTTCAAACATTTAAATGCATGTGTAAATCCTCTGAGGGCCAAGTAATGTCATTATTCTTTTGTGGTACATTATTGTTATGCACATGTACTCGTTTTGCCAAAAATTCCCCATTACTCCTTCTTCATTAAATAACAACAAACGGTGAGGGTTAGTTCTGCATCAGCACTTCAATTTCCTCATGAAAAATTGGCCTTCTTTCTTTTTGGTTTGTGAGCACCCAGGCCAATATCACTCATGTCTTGTTATATAACAAAAGGAAATAAAGGCGACTTGAACAGTAATCTGGCTTTGCCTGCTGATTCTGGATACTATTTTGATCTGTACAACTCAGACTACAGGCATTGTTTTCTTGTGTCCCTATAAATGGCAGAATAAGGCAACTGAATATGTCAATCTCCTAGTTTTAGCTCTTTGCCAAATCTGCTGTGAAATTTAGCCAAATATCCTCACCAGTTTATGGAATGACATGTGCCCTTGCTAAGAAAATTCTTACCGTCTCGTTCCATCTCATTTTCTCTTAAACCTATGCACAAATCACGGTTGGCTAATGGGCACACTAAGTGTTTTTCTTTGCCTGTCAAAGACTGCTAAGTTCCCAGTTGCTTCTTCGAAGGGCATCAGTACACTGGCATCCCAAGTACTTCCCTGTGGAGGGTTACAAAAGTCTGGCTGCCATCAGCGCGTTGTTCTAATGCTCAATATGGGTGTCTTATCTCTCGAACAGGTGCTGGGACCAAAGACCAGGACCAGCTATAACTCTATCAGTTTTTTTCCTCTGTTGATCAGAATCTGAGGCTCGTTTGATGAAAATGTTGAGATTCGCTGAATTGATAAATGTCAACTAAGTGGAGAAAGTAACTGAGTGGTTTCCACATTGATCTGTCATCAATGGAGCTGTAGATCAGATGGCAACGTGATCATTTTTAGCGCAGTTCTTGTCTTCCTCTGTTCAAATGCACCGAACGAAGCGCCCATTTGCTGACTAGAAATTCACAGTTGAGGTCGACTGATGATGCAGTGCAAAGAAGCCTGTTCTGTTCCTCTGCTCGCAAGTAAGCCATGCCAAACTTCACCTTTAAATAGCTCCATTTTTAGTTATACGATAGTTAGAAATAAAGTTCAGTCACAGTTCACTAATAACTTGTTCCCACCTAAGAGAGAGAGCGAAAAAATAAAAAGATTTAGCAACCAGTAACTCCCCCACCCACCTCAAAAAAGGACAACTCAGTGCCAGGTTGCAATGTCAAATAAAGCATTTATTTAAGAGAAAATTATAATAGGTTAAACTAATTACAACAAAAATGCACTAAAAATTTTTAAAGGGTGATATTCTTTTTCTTTTTTCACCATAAAACCGTAGGAAGTTATGGATTAACTTAAGCAAACATTTTAAAAAAAAGAAAGAAAGAAAGAAAGAAAAACGAAACCCAAAGAAGGTACAGTAGCTACTTTCTTGAAAACAAAACAATCTTTTCGTTCCTGCCATTTGTCTGAATTCTTCCTCCGGGCAAGCTGGACAGCTGCACTGGTAGGTTTTTTAGTCATGGGTTGTAAGCCCCACCTGGCTAGATTTGTTTAGCAGACAGCTGGCAGAATTAAATAAAAAGAATGGGACACAAAATGCTTCCAAAAAAAAAAAGCTGAGAGAATACTTTTTGGATGTTTTAGCCTTTTGGAGGTTTATGGCTTTCTCTCTACTTTTTTTCTTGCTTATATTCACATACTATGTGAATATATCTTGCAGATATTTTCTCTCCGTTATAATACTATGGCTGAGGTAAAAATGCAGCATAAATGAAAACATCAAGTAAGCGTGTCTTGAATGACGTTTTTTTAGTTAAAAATACCAATTTGCAGTTTATAAGTCCCCAAGAATGACATCGGTTTTAAATTAGCATTTTTTTATTTCTACATTTTCTTTGCTATTTTTTAAAGCCAATAAAATAGATTTTCTTCATCTGGAATGTTCTTTCTAGCTTAAAGATAAGAAGGAGTCTAAATTGTGGGAATGGCATCCTTCTGCATCTGTTTCTCTCACAAACCTATCAAATATCTAATTTTTGGCATGACTGCTGGCTCCGACAGGGGGATGACATAAACCAGCTTTGTGGTTACATGTTTCACTTTTAATCTCATGGAACTAAAAATCAGCACTGAAATGTCCCTTTACTTGTGACAATTTGGGACTCTTTTCCAAAAGCCCAGGCAGAGGGGCGTTAACCTGGTTAAGTTTAACGCACAGCATACGCAGAAGTGTCACGCGTTTTTATGCTAAAAGGCACAAGGCAGACCTGCCTTCCGTAGAGCTTTGTTCCTATCAGAGGCACACACTGAGAACAATGAGAACTGTGTGACTCAGTGGCAGCAAGTTACCAAAGAATGACGGAAAAAGCATACCAGGATGAGGAGATGAAGTAGCTCACTTAATAACCGCACATTTTCTGTGTTTTGTCTCTTTCCATAAATGCGGCAGGACTAGTGGAATATTTCAGCCATCGTGGGTTCACTACTCTAGTATGGGGAGAATCCAGCTTTTCACTAAACACAGTAAATATAGTATGGAAGGCTCAAAAAAACCAAAATGGTTTGGACATGATCCTGATTGGAGGAACTCCATGAAAATAGATTCCAACTGCTTATAAATGAGCAAGGGGGAGGGGGTGTGCTGGTTTTAAAGGCAGCACGGCAGAGAACGGTTAATGCTGATAACCCAGCTAGCACCTAGGAGATAACAACGATCGACCGCTACAGCAAACATAAAACGACTCAGTAGTTCAAATCTATTTAGACAGCCCATGGAAATGTTCTGAATATTAAGGACCAGGCCAGGAAACAAACTCTTTAACTCATTACCTAATACTTGCTTTCCAGAGCAAAAGCCTGACTTGGCTCCTCTCCACCCAGCCTATACATCTCTCCATGCAATGTAGACTTTATGGAGCCAGGCATGATCTGTTCATTGCAGAGGCCTGATTCTTCCTAAGCACTGATATCAATATCATACATTTCAAATACAAGGGAGGCCTGGGCAGGCTTAATCCCCGGGGCCCAAGTAAACCGAGCATGGTCTCTAGGGAGGCTGTTGGCATAGAGCAAAAAGACAGTGTTACTGTATATGCCTTCACATGGTTAGCGAAATGGGTCCCCATCAAAGACTAAGAAAACAGACATGGTGAGGAGGGAGGGGTGAGGTCACTCTAGGTTTCTGTCTGACTCTTAAAGACAATCCAATCTTGGCTGTCATCTGACAGTGTTCTATTTAGTTTGATAGATACAATTACATCTATCTAGCCAGATAATTACAGTACTGTGCATCTTCCATGTATCGGTGGCTTAGCAGAATTAAAAGCTATAAAATCCTTTTGTGTGTGCTACGGGGCTGTCCTTTTCTTCCCTAATACAGATTTCCTCTCACCCTCTCCCCCTGCCCAAGGAAAAGAAAACAGAAAGAATTCCCTGTAAATTGTAGATTCTGATTCGGAATTATTTTGTAAATGTTTCATATGAATCCATCAAGTCTGTCCTAGATCAACTTGCATCCCAGCCAACTTCTTTACTGAAGAAAATTGATTCTTGTTTACTTCTTTCAGCAAGGAGAATCATGATGAATTTTAATAGGATAACCCCCTACTGATGATAGAAAATCTCCCTCCTTTGCTGTGGGAGCTTTGAAATTTGTAAATCAGAAACAAGCCTGGATTTTTAAAAAATATTTTTTAGATAAAAATAAAAGATCTCTACAAGTTTCAAGCTCAACCTTAATAACTGCTCAAGAACCATATTTTTTCTTGTTTTCATCCCCCCAATGAGCAGTACATTATTCTGATACTTTGTTAAAAGACTCTTTAACTGCAAACTGACCTGTAGTTTTTAACAGAATCTCCCACTACCAAGAAATATTTTATTTCTGCGTGAAAATTAATGTTATCCCTTCCTATTTTAGCACATAAGCATTAAATTGGGTATGGAGTAGACTACTTAGTAAAATGAGTATTCCTGGGAGAATAAAAGTAGTTCTCTAAATGTTAATTCTATTCATTGAAATCTATGAGAGAAAACGTTTATTATTTTGGATAAAGGTAACCATATCGCTATGGGAATACTGTAGTATAGATTCCATAAATACTATTCAAGACGTCATAATATCTCATGTGTAGCAACAGAAGATGTATTCTGTGTTTGTTGGGTCAAAAGATACTATATGCTCTTGGGAAGATAATTTATTTTTCAAATTTTCTAGAGTTAAATTTATAACGTAACAGAAGATTAGTAATTTCTTCCACTCCCTAGAGTTTCCAGTCACTAATTTTACTAATCCATTAAATGTATGTTTTCTATGCTTAAGGAACCAAAGAAATCTGCAGACTCTGTGTATTTACCCAGGGATCGCTTTCCTGAGGGTGAACTGTAACCAGCTTCTTTGCAGAATGGAGCCATCATCGGGTGCCAGTAGCACTACAGTACAACGTTTAAAGGGGGAAATGAAGGCTAGCTCCTCCGAAGGAAACTGCAGGGGAATTTTAGAGCAGCAGAATGCAATTATCCAAGTTGGAATTGTTCCAGGACACCAAAAGAGAACTCTAAAGGTGGGTGAATCGAATAGCATTTCTCCTCAATTGCAGGACAAGCAACCACATCACATCCCTTGACAAGACTCGTGCTTGTTCTATTTATTCGTCTTTACTTTGTGAATACTACTGGCCAACTCCTGGCCACTGTCATGTGAAATGGAGTGTGTAGACCGCTTCATCAGAATGGGGGGCATCAGATCTACTAAAAGGCGCCCTACACTCTTCAGCTATCTAAAAAGTGAAAGGAGATTATTTTTTTAATCTATTCCAAGATACAATGCATTTATTGACCGGGTACTCAGGAAGACTGTTTTTCCAGCCTTTCTTGCATCTAAATGGGACCACATGACTGGGTTCTCACCAATGGAATGTGGGCAGAAATATATACTCAACTTCTAGTTGGCCTACCAAACAACACTTGGTCTCTCAATTTCTCTCTCATTCTCCTTCACACACACACACACACACACACACACACACACACTTATTCATCTGGAAGTGAGATACTAGAAGATGGTGGATTCAAGGAGTTCAAATCTCTGAGTCCCAGAGTCCCTGCTTAAACAACAGCTTCCCAGAAGTGTGACTCAAACTACATCAGGCTGTGTCATGAATAAGAAAAAAGCTTTTGGGGCTGCCCTGGTGGCATAGTGATTATGTTCACATGCTCCACTTTGGTGGCCTGGGGTTCACTGGTTTGGATCCCAGGCACAGACCTACAGACCTCTTGTCAAGCCATGCTGTGGTGGCGACCCACATACAAAATAGAGGAAGATTGCTACAGATGTTAGCTCAGTGACAATCTTCCTCAAGCAAAAAGAGGAAGATTGACAACAGATGTTACTTCAGGGCCAAACTTCCCCTTTCAAAAATTTTTTTTAGAACTTTTATTGTGTTAAGATTTGGGAGTTTTTGTTACAGCAGCTGCAGATATCTTGACTAATATAGCATCCATGATAGAAATGGAATTCCTTTGAATTCCAGAACTGTGAAAGTTGAAAAATCACTCCATAAAGCAAGGATGTGGTAACATGGACATTTTCATTTGCTGCTTACAAGTGTAAAATTTATACTAGTGTTCTGAGGGAATAAAATAGGAAAAAAATATATTAAGCTGTAACATCTTTACATAGTTCTTCTGCTTTGACCTAGTAATTCTGCTTCTAGAATCTATCTTGGAGGAAAAATCAAAACTAGTGACCAAGATTTTTGTTCCTCAGAACAGTAGTTATGATAATAAAAATATTATACAGCATTAATGTCAACAACAGAGGGATAGTTAGCAAAACTTTCATTATACCTTTATTAGGAAATATTAAGGAGTCATTTAAAATTATATACTCAGTGAATACTTTAGTCTGATTTATTCAATAAACTAAGGCTTATGCTAGACTTATTCTAGTTGCTGAGGATATAAGAGTGAACAACACAAAAAAATGTTCCCTGCTCTTATGATGTGTATATTTTTGGTGGGTAAAACAGACAATTTATAATAGACAAATAAAAAAATAGATACTAGTAACAATCTGGGGAAATGCTCTAGTGAGAGTTTTCAAGTAAAAAGAAAAATCTAAAATGCAAGAACTACGTATACCCCACAGACACAGACACACCAATACACTCATGCACACGCCACATGCAGAGGTAGAAAAAGTCTGCAGAGAAAACTAGTAAAATTCTAACAAATGCATATGCAATTTTCTAATTATGAGCAACTCAAAGTCCATGAAACATATAAATTAGTTGCATTGCTGATGTATGAATTTGAAATATTAAGAGTACAGCACTGGTGTGGAGGGATCAATTTACATAGAGCACAAATGTAATTGGGCAGCCAACCAGCAGCCACTTCCCAAAATGATTTTATTGTTACAAATCAAGTAACACTCTGCAAAGTGATTTAAATTATGTAAAAGAAAACACTATTTCTTTTTTAAAAATTCTTGAAAAGAAAAGAAAGGGTGATGGGTTTGGATAGAAACCAGCTGCTAGTGTTGAGAATGGATGTGAAAAGAATGCAGCAAGTCTAGAACAGTAATGGAGTGATGGTTCTTATGGAAGTTGGGACCTGATGAATGGGTTCTTCATTTCCCCACTCTGGAAGTAACACAAAGTAGCTCATGAAACTTTTTTTAGCTTGCACACCAGAGAATGCCAAAAATTACTTATCAAGTGAAAATTTAAAGCATCACTAGTGCTCCGAAGTGGACAGAAATTCTCCATTATAATTTACTCCTTTTTCAGGGCAACTTACATGCTATGGTGGAATAGGTTCATATGTCAATTTTTCAAGTGCTCAGTGTGTCTATTTACAAATGTCGAGTGTCTACCGCATGATACTGTCAACAGTGATTATTTCTGGGCTGTGGAATTAAGGATTACATTTGTTTTCGTCTTCATACATTTCTGCTTTCTTAAATATTTTCTAAAGAGAGTATGCCTTGCTTTAAAAATTAAATAAAAACAAAAATAAATACATACATATTCACATAAACACAAATTGTACTGCTGTCTCCTTGCTCATTAGCTTTGTAAATGAGAACGTTTTAGCCATGACTGAGACTCCCACTTTCATTATAACACCACATCGTATCTGCACCATCAACAGTTTCAAGTTGTTGGCCATAATGATCCCAATAGGCCACCACTTAGGTGAGCTTTGGTAATAATGCCTTTGAGTTTGTGACACACCCTTTAAAGACACAAATCACAAAGATACTGGGCCCCTTGAAGGGCTGACCCCCTCCACAAGATCCATTCACATTCATCCACTCATCGTTTATTAGAGCCCCACACCTTCAGGCGAAGTCTGCAGAACAGATAGCATTTCAGAAGCAGTGTATTTCCATAGAGATGGGAAAGAGAACTTCTTCTTAACTGATCTCAAGGAAAAACTTCAGGTATGAAGCACAGAGGCAGAAGGGTCTGCAGTCCTGGGCGTATCCCACCAGAACTAACCCTGTTGGCAACAGTGGAGAGCTCTGAATCAGAGGGTTGGAAGGAATCTAAGTAAGACACCCAGTCCATCACCCTGCCTCCAGGCAATTTTCCAGGCAGATGGGTATTTATCCTGTTCTTAAAGCTCGCCACTGATCTGAGGAAAAAAAGACAAGGGTATTTATATCCATGATGTTTTCTTACCAAATGTGTAATATTTGCCACCTACACCATCTGCAGCAGTTCAGAGTGTAGTAAGATTGAAAGTTAAACTCATTGATCTCAGGAAAGAGAATGAAATAAAAATATTTTGCATTACATAATATAATTTTCCTCAAAGCTTTTGATGAAGAATTTGTAAAATGGCATCAGTAGTTTAGGGCAAAAAAATTAAGCCTTCGTTTCACAATTGACAATCATTGCAATTTTCAGAATGCAGATAGGAAAACTCAGTTGCTAGTTGTTACTCTTGATTGTGTAGAAGTTAAGACTGAGATTATAGACTTACTCTCTGGTCAAGTCATTTAGCCATACTTTGTTCCTTGACTTTTAACCACAGCTTACCACTGTCTCAAATATACATCCTTAGTATAGGGTGTATATTTACATCACACTGTAAGAAAATATGGATAAATTATCAAAAATTCATGTTTTTGAGTGAGGAGAGTGATCCTTTGTCTGCCCCTCTGATTACGAGCGCCATCATTTTTCTACAAGAAGTAAACCTAATTTGTTGTTTAGTGTTTGGATATAGAAAAGAAATTTGAAAATCTCCTGGCTAAATTTTATTAAGAACTCCTCAAACCCCAATCCCTTAATCCTCTTATCCACACACCCTGTTTCTTCAGATTTTGAAACTTGAGCTGTTGAAAATTCGCGGGTCACTTTTCCTGATGCTCCATATACTGACTGTGCCTAGCAACCTTTAGTGATTGTATTACCATGTGGCACACCCTGGGTTTGTTCCTCTGGTATCCTTGTTCTTGAACTGGCACCAGCATAATAAGCCAATGCTCAGGTATTTGTCCTGACATTTGCTGGTGGGGAGTGATGCTACCTCCACCCACACAGAGACCATGGTTAGCCCTAGTATCTGTGCAGGAGGAGGGGCAAGCCAATGAATGTGAGATAGATCTGTAAGAAACCCCACTCTGTGGATGAGCCTACAGGCACACTATAGAAAACCCAATCTCCAACATCTAGTTCTTTGTTCCAGGTGTTATATAAGTGGCTCCATTCTTAGACTTTCTCTGGGATCATTGCTAGAAGCATTGCACACAGTGAGGTCTATTTTTTTCGGAAACATCTTTCTCAAAAGCTATTCCTTACTGAGCTTAAGTGTGGCATTCAGAGCTTACCCTGGAATGACTACCGCCCAAGTCTTATTGAAGAAATCATGATTTCAGACATGACTCACTCAAAAAAGTGAGTTTTATAAGATTTATTCTCCCTAATACAGAAAGTTGGCGAAAATGGCCTAACTTAGTTATGCACTGAACATGTATAAAATGATCGAACAAAGTTATGGCAAAATTTTTCTGCATGAGTCGTCTTTCTCTCCCAATAAATAGATAGGGAATTAAGTAATGGAGAATCAACTATACTAGTATAATAGAAAGAGAATCATCCCAGTAGTCTAAAGACCAGAGTTCCAGCTGTGTTCTGCCGCTTGACACTGAAAGCAGGTATAAACTTATGTACCTATAAGACACATTTCTAAGATAAGCAAAGTCTGCGAAGGTCTGGCCACGTGGCAAACTGGGAGCTCTCAATAGGGAGGACAGAGTGAGCTAAGAAAGGTGAGGTAGGGGCTGGGGCATTCTAAGCTCAGTCCATTGAGATAGAAAACCGAGACTACTCCAAGCCAGTATGAATATCTGAAATTTCTGATCAAAGGGTGAGACAAGGCAGCACGTTTTCTGGGGGAAAGTCATTCCTGGCATCTAACAGTGCTTGAGTTGTTATTCAAAGAAGTCATTGGACAAAATACTAGAAACAGTCTGGCCCCAGTCCACTGGCTGGCAGCATCTTGGGAAAGGGAAGGAACAGGGCCCAGCCGACTGGGCAAGAGATAAGTTGACCTCTAGTCCCAGGGAGGAATGACAAAGGGAACCAGGGCTCAGGAATCCACCTAGGTCACAGCGAGCCACACTTGAAGGGAGATCAGTAGAGAGGCTAAGAGCTGCCTGATTCCTACAGCAGTTAGACAGCATCCTCTACTGAACCTCTACTGTGTGTTGTGTGCTAAGCAATATCACCAGCATACCTCATTCATTTCTTATAAGAACTCTTAGAGGCAGCCATTGCTACCAAAAAAATTCTCCACGGACAAAGAGCTCTCTGGCTAAATGTACAGCTTGGAAGATGTTGCAGGCTATCACCACTCCTTCTGTCCCTATCACACTCTTAGAAAATCTCAATGCACATTCAAAGTTCTGAGATGTCCTGTATTAAAGAAACCATTTTCATTTATTTATAAACCCTATCACACTCTTAGAAAATCTCAATGCACATTCAAAGTTCTGAGATGTCCTGTATTAAAGAAACCATTTTCATTTATTTATAAACCTGGAATTTCCAATGAAACCACTTCCCCACCACCCCAACAAATATGCCTATATACTTGTTCCTTCAGAAACATTAACAATCTTCTTTCTGACCTAGTGTCTAAGTAATGGACTCTGAAAATTTCTGAGAAATGCATGTGCTTTGCAACACAAAGTATTAAACAAATGTAAAATGTTATTACTGTGGCCAATTTGAGGGGGTGGAAAGGAGTAAGACAGTGGTGTTGAAAGTCATAAATGAAATAGCAGTGCTTAAGTTTGGATCAGTACAGCTCTACCAGGACAATAGCCTTGTGTAGCTGAAGGTTTCAATCTCTGGCATGATATAGAGACCACAGATGGGGCATATATTTGGATTTATAAAAAATATACAAAGTGAATGAATGAATGGGAAACAGTAGAAACAATATCATATATTCCATCCCTGAATAATACATTTTCCTTTGGGGGGGACAATAAATTCCTCCCACACTATGCCCAAATGGTGGCATAGTTCTGCCAGGATGGGGCTACCATCATAATTATGAACTCATAGAGTATTTGCTCTCAGAAGTGTCTTTTTCTGCCAGCCTCTTCCAAACAGAGAATATCTCCTTACGGAGACCTGTGGGTTTTCTACTTTCTCTCTATCCCCAAATCAGTAACCAGCCCTGGTGCCATTGCCTCTATGGAAGACTTAAGTCCTGTGGCAGTTGTGTATATTTATGTGTTAGGGTGGGAGAGGAAGCAAGATGGTCTCATAGGAAATTCTGAATTAAAAAGCCAACCAAACAAACCAAAAAACATTTTAACAAGGAGCTTCTCAGAGCCTTTACTATGCTAACGTGCACTGCGGTTTTCTAAGAACAAGTTAAAGAGAAGCGGAAATATGATATAGCATTTTCTAAGCTGTAAATTTTTCCGCAAAACTCTATGTTCATGGGGCATTTTGGGGGAGATGCTGCACTGGCTTATTTAACTTTCTTTAGTGTTCTTAGCTGTACCTACCTCTAAAGGTTATTATAAAGAATGAACGAGACAATGTGGGTGATATTCCCTAGTATAGTCATACATTGCAGAGCTTTGAAAAATAATATTCCTTAAAAGCCTGCAGGAACTGGGGAGGCATTATTATCCCCATTACGTGAATGGGGAACCAGAGGCTCACAGGAGCTGAGTGACCTGTCTTCAGTCAAACAGCTAATCCTATGGCTTCTGCCTCCAAATCCAAAAAGTTTTACCCTGGGCCGCTGCTTCTGGCCCCTGGGCAGCTCTCATCCCATAACTACATCACTGCCTACCATGATGTCACATCCACCTAGAAATCAACTTTGCACGAAGCACTCGGAGTAAACGAAGTGGGAGTCTCACATTTGTGGATTCAATTCTTTTGAGGGCTTGTGATCAGAAAACATGTACTATCCAATTTTTCCCACACATGCTACTTCTCAGCTGGCCTATCACTGGGGGCCTGTGCAGTCTGGTCTGTTCGAGGCCAATAATCATATCACCATTGTAATGAGTGGCAAATCCTATGTAATTTACACATTAAAAGGAGACTGAGATGCATGGAAAAACCCAGCCCCCATTTGTCTAATGAAATTAAAGCTCTTAGCCAAATACTGGTGCTGAAAAGAGATGTTTGGGAAGGGCTCTCCCGGGCTCTCTCTCCCCTGCCTCTGAAGAAGAGGGTGAGTGTTCTTTATTCATGATCCCGCCTCTACCTAAATCACTCCCACAATGGGATCTCTAAACCAAGGGGCCCTGTCTGGGAGCATGATTTACGCATAGCTGAGGCCAGGAGGGGCTTACAAAGGCATTATGGCTAGTTATTTTCAATGACAATTGAAGGGAAAAAGAAAGCAGGGAGGATGTTCTGTGGCTTGGCAGGCAAAGCACTAAACTGCCCCTGCCTCCTCCCGCAAATAGCTTAAAAGAAAGTTTTCAGCCGTACCTGATAAAGCAATTATTTTAAGATATTTTTCTTATTCAGTGGTAACTGGACATTATCATAAACCAAGTGTGAATGACACAGCACTTGAAGCAACCGCACTGAGCTTTGCTCTGGAATGAAACATTGGTCCCATGATAAGGGAAGAAGAAGTGGCTGGCTCTTGCATTCGATGGCTGTCCAATTTCTTACGAGTTCCCCATGACTTTGAAACTCTCTCTTAAGTTTGGGAGCCAGCCATATTGAAGTGAGATAAAACAAAACAAGCCAAATATAAGTGGGTCTCGGTCTGAAAGTCTAGAATCTACTGTCATGAAGCTAGTTAGTCTATAGGATGCTCTCATTTGGCCCATGAATGGTAAACAGTTGGAAATAATGTGGAATATTTGGGTCCAAGAATATGAATGGAAGCATCAAGGCAATAATCTATCTAAAGGAACAAAGTATATAGGAAAACAACTAATAACCTCCATCCCCGGCTTAAACAATTTCTCAAAGGACAATGGATTTGAAAAAAAAAGAAAGTGCTCACATACATGTGTTCACACCCACACCCAGAACCAGAAGGGTGTATTGAGAGGCATTAGTCTCCATTTTCCTTACCCTGCATAAATCTTTACATAATCTAGACACTGTCTGATGGCAGCCTCACCTCCAACCACATACAGGTAGCTCTTTCTCACCCAAGGAGATTTTTAAGGGTTCTAAGCACATCAGATGAAACATTTTAAAATATACTCACACTAAATAGAAGTTATATAAAATGAGGATAGTTGAGTTGCCTTTGATTAGTTGATAGACATTTTGTATGCATTCAGATAAACATTGTGGATTTCAATTTTGCAGTATTCTTTTCATAAATTAATACCAGTAACATTTTTCCAGGTCTGAAGTACTTTCAAGGGCCCTTAAAAAACTCCTAGCCATAGGCATCACACCTACAGTCCCTAAAAGATGAAATTAGAGTTCAAGTCAAGTATCATCACTTACTCAGAAGAGGTGGTTTCTAACTACCCATTCCAAAATAGCCACCCACTCCATGCTTTGTGACCCTCTACCACTCATTCTACTTTTTATAATCTGAAGTTATTCTATGTTTAATGTTTACCATGTTCCCTACTGCTTGAATATAAACTTAATGACATTGGAGACACAAATGACTGCCTTCAGCATTGCATCCCTGGTGCCTAGAATAGTGCCTGGCATATAGCAGGTATTCAATAAATATCTAACGAGTGAACGACTGACCATATGACTGGATGAATTCACACATCCTAGGTTAATTCTGTAATAATACTGATTTAATATAATAATACTGATTTAAATTTGCATTTATATAGGGCTCATCGTTAAACTGTAGTGATTTCACTAGTAACAATTCCAGATGCCATGTTCAAAGGTACCTGGTGTTGTAGGATGAGAAGTGGGACAGTGGCTCAGTTTTAAGTTTTGAAATCAAACAAAAGAAACTGTTTCATCAAGGGAGCTTTAAAATCCCATTTTGTACCTGGATGGAATTTTGGTTCTCAGAGAGAGGAGAAAGCCAGCAGAGAGAACATGATCTGATTCTCAGGGTAGGTGGGCAGAAAACACAACCAGAACCTAAACTTGCAAAGACTATTGGAAGGAAGAAAAATATCCCATTAAAATAGATGTATAAAATCTTGAGATGTAAAGTCTATAGTTTTAGTAAGTACACTAACAAAATCCAAGCTTAGGAACAAAAACTTTTAAGTATAAATTGGACATCATGGTGCAGACTATGGGATAGAGAATGTGGAACTCACTCTTGAAGCTCTAGGCCAGAAAAGTGTGCAATAGTATCATCAGGAAGAGAAATGGGGGACAGATACCAGAGCCCACAGTGGCAGTAATTTATACCACCCATTAGAGAGAGTGAGTTTTAATCATCTTCAACAAATCCCTTTGTTTTTATAAAATCTTTAAACAACATCTCCTGGTGTTGTGATAGATAGATACCAAGGCCAAATGAACCTTAGGAAATTGTTAGAGTTATAATTCTGGGATACAGAGTAGACAAAGCCAGCTATCACATAATTCTGACTTAGTTTGTGTGTTATATGTTAGCTGTTTTATTTGATTTTCTCACCTTCATTATGTAGGTAAGAAATATATTGCTTCTGTTTTGTGTTGAAGAATTAGATGCTCAGAGAAGTGAAATGCCTGTTTTAGATAGGATAGGTTAGGCTCATGCTACAGTAACAAGCAGTTCCAAGAGAAATAAACACAGTTTGTTTCTCCATCACATATAGTCACCCACAGGTTGAATACCTCTCCATGGCAGCTGTTCTCTTCACAGTGGCTCAGCAATCCAGGCTGTTTGTATTTTGTGGCTCTACCACCTCAACATGAGGCAATCTTGTAGGTCGGAAAAGAGAGAACTGGAGAATTACATAGAAGTGTTCTATTGACTTAGCCCGGAAGTGACATGCATAATTTCAACATATAATTCATTGGCCAGAACTACTCACACAATCCTATTTAAATGCAAGATTGCTGAGAATTATAGCTTTCCACACTCCCAAGAAAGAGGAATTTGAAATGGAATTTGTCTCTTTCGTGGTGCCCAAGATCAAACAGCAAATAAAGTGAAAGAGCTAAGATTTGGCCCAAATCTGATACCAAGCCCAGTACTCTTTCCACGACTTTATTTAAGCTGGGAGGTAAGGATTATATTTCTTTCTGTTTGTATTTCCAGAACCCAGCGTATACCTGACATATGGAAGATGCTCAAAATAGTTCTTATAATAGAAGGGAGGGAGACAAGAAGAGAGGGAGGGAGAAAGGAAGTACAGAAAATCTTTATTGCTTCTTAACTTCATGACCAATTGACTCTTTGATGTATAGTAAAGGACAGATATGATATAGTCATTAATTTCCATCCTTACAATATCTTTGGGCAGCTCTAAAATGAAAAACTAAAAGTATAGAGACCAGTATAGTCATCTTCAAGATTTTTGCCCCACACACATTGCAAATATCTTCATCTATGAGAGACAGAAAGAGAGAGATAGAGAAAGAGAAAAGATTAAGAAAAGGGAAAAAAAAAAAAGATTACATGATTCTCATGGGGAGGAAACAGGCAAAAGGAATCCATTTGGAATGTAAATTGGTGTGTATAATATGCCTTGGGTTCTTTGGCCGAGAGGTGACATGTAAAGTAAATGCTTCAGCAAAATTATTTAATAATAGAAGTACTGTATTTCTTCTACTCTGCACAATTTACAGTAGAATCAAAGGACTATGCTTTTGCACAGCCCTTACAGGAAAAGTAAGACATGGGCAAACAGAAACAAATTAAGTATCTGCCATTGATTGTCATGGATAGCACCAGCTTATTGAGTTCATACTTTATTAGTGTGCTATAGCTTGGATGATGATGGTCTTTTTATTGTTTTTGTGGTAACTCTTTATTTTAAGTATCTTATCATTATGAATTCATTTAGTATTGATTGCAATAGCACTGATCATAAAGAATTAATTTGGCATTACCATGAATGTCATATGCACTTATATAAGAGTTCGGCTGTAATTCAAAATTAATTAATATGGTGAAGTATTATTGCTTTTGCAATTTTGCAGTCTTTTTAAATGTAGCTAAGGTATTTTTCCCAGCAGGTAGAACCTAGCAGAAAATCTACCCAAGGCATTCTCCTTTGGAGGGCAATTTCATTTAGCAATAAATGGGAAATCTACCTTTAAAAAAAAATTCTTCATGTTTTAAAACATTTGAGATTCCAGTCCCAGAATTCAGAGTTATCAAAAGACGAAAACCTTGAGTCATAGAAAAATGATCATGTCTGCTAGGTGTTCCTACTTGCTTGGCAAAGCCAGGGTGAGCAGCGTAACTGAGAGTTTACCTCTCTTCTCTATCTTCTGTCTCTCACCAAGGATGATTTGTCCCTGTCAGAGTGAGGAGCCCCCAGCAAAGGAACTCCATTTACTTATAATGATATTGAATTACCAGAAGGTACAATTCAGGACACGCTTCTAGCAAGCTGAGATTGTTGAACGTAGGTATTCGTAAGAATCCGGTGAGGTTCAGGGTCCAAATTACATGGCACGTGTCTGGAATGCCTGTCTGTGGCCTCCAGTTGAAATCTACTCCACTGCCTTCTGCTGCTCCCGCTGCTGCTCTGAACACAGTTATGGTGGCATGTGTAGACCTATCAGGATATCACACTGCAGGTGGCTGACCCGACATATATGTGGACTAAGGTGTCACTAACGGACTGCTACTACGAGACACCAATGTCTTAAAATACTCTCCTCCCTCCACCCCTCAGTGTTGAGAAAATCTTTGCCTCTCATTGTCCCTATTAAAACACAAATATCATTTAGATCCAATAGAATAATCCATCTACCAGGGATCCATCATTAGGCAATCCAACACGTAGAATCACTCCAATTGAATAAAATATTGGAGTTTTAATGGAGAGGTGGGCTCTAAGGAACAATCTGGAGCATGGGAGACTGCCAAGAGATAGACCCATGTGGAATGCCACTTTGGTAGGCACTAGAATGCCACGGACCATAGAAGTTACTGAGAAGAGGCAGAGGAGTGCATATAACTGAAATGGAATCTTGAAGACAAATTTTGGCCAAGGACAGTTCAAGATCAGCCAAAAAAGCAAGCACAAACCAGCCAGGGTGGCTTAGCCCAGGTGGAGTCAGGCTAGAGCAGCTGGGTGCTAGCAAACCCATAGAGCCCTGGCAACGGCTGACAGCTCCCTGTTCTGGGTGGAGATGCTAACCAAAACTGAAATCAGAATACAAAGTAGAAGGTCAGCAGCAAAAATTGATCTGGAGAAGGGCCCCATGCCCCTAGTAACTTGGTTAACATCTAGTCTGGCAGGAAGGGCCCTGGTCAGAGCCCAGAGCCAGGGCAGCAGATATGGGCAAGGCAGGACCATCCAAAACTCATGATGCTTGTGGTGTGCCCAAAAGGAGGGAAGCTGTTACAAAGTGGGCTGAGGATGCTGATATAAAGAGACCAGCCCAGAGTGATCAAGGATTTCTGGGATATTACTACAAAATTTTTCTTAGGATTTCTAAATCTGCTTTACTAAAAACACTTTTAGTGATACTAAAAATTAGTTTTCTCTTGTCAAATATATAGCACTTGTGGCCCCGTGGCCGAGTGGTTGAGTTCACGCACTCCGCTGCAGGCGGCCCAGTGTTTCGTTGGTTTCGAATCCTGGGCCCGGACATGGCACTTCTCATCAAGCCACGCTGGGGCAGCGTCCCACATGCCACAACTAGAAGGACCCACAACGAGGAATATACAACTATGTACTGGGGGGGGGCTTTTGGGAGAAAAAGGAAAAAATAAAATCTTTAAAAAAATATATATATATATATATATAGCACTTGTAGCTTTCAAAGGGTCCCCGCAAGGAAACCCAAGCTCAGAGTGAAAGCCAGTTTCAAATAGCTCCTCCAGGCTGCCATCCCTCCCTGTCTAGCTCTCCCTTCTTCTAACTTCCACTGTGCTTTCTCTTGGGGAAATCATTAGAAAGAGGCCACGCCTTTCACAGGCCAAAACCTTTCTTAGAGTCATGCAGAAATGTTATTATCACCTTTGTCTTAGGTAGCAAACAGCAGAAGATTTTTAGCTGGTATAAACAGACAAAGATTGCTCTAATCCTTCTGTCTGATACCGAAAAAGTATATAAAAGTCTATTCCTCTTTCTAATTATTGATATTTTCTGTGTCAGTTAATAACACACTGCAAATCAAATAATACGGAGGCCAAGAGAAAATTCTGAAGTCCAGAATTTGCCCGTCCCACCAGATTAGTTAAAAATTTTAGGAAAAGGGAAGACTGAAGTGAACTCAAGTAATTTGGTTCTTAATACCTTAAATGAGCATGTCCTTTGATTATGGGTGTTTGAAGGTGTCTTCAGTAGCAGTGATGCTCTCCTTGCTGAAGAGCACAAAGTTCAGCACTTCAAAGCGCCTCTGCGAACATATGCGTTCATCCTTAAAAATTAGCAGAGGATGTGGTGGAGGTAAGAGGGTATTCTTTATTTGTGCTATGGGAAGCAATAATGGAGATTTACAGTTCTTCAATATAGCATAAGATTTCCCAGAATGCTGACTAACGGAACCACTCAGAGGTTTATTGATGTCACGCTGTATTGAAAACACAGGTTTATTAATAAATAGCTTCATGAGAGTCTGAGAAGCAAAAGGAGAGAGCAAATGACATGATGGCACAAAAAACAGGAAGACATTGTGAAAAAGCATGTGGCTTGAGAAATGTGACCAGGAGATTAACTGCAGGGATCAACTTAGAAACTTAAGCTTTTGGGGGAAAACATTCAAGTGGAATCTATGCTAACGGAGCCTTTTCCTTCTGTTTGCAGGTTTTAATAGCCACAAATGTCTCTTAGCATTTCCCTCCCTTAGGAAGACAATATCAGAGGGCTGGCATCAATTCCTTAAAATCATACTGGCAAAAGATAAACAAAGCCCAAGATATAGAAATATATTTTACACTAAAAAAAAAAAGGGAAAAAAAACACACTGAAACCCAATCCTCATATTTCTTGGCTCAGAGTAGCAGGCTGACTAGTTACCCAAAATGAGCTTACTGCAAAAATCACTCTGTTCTCACCACAGGCACAATTTACCAACTGGGTGCAGCAGACACTGGGTTGGCTCCTGAACTTCTCTCCTCCAATTAAGCTGCACAACCTGTTACCATTTTGCCAATGGACTCTATTTACTTAGGTTCTGCGTAACTTGCCAAGTGCTCACTCTGTGGAATTCCCAGCAAAGAGAAAGGAACAATTGGGGGAAATTTTTGTTAACATCCTTCCTTTTAACTTTCCGTAGCAGAGGGGAACGCATCAACGTGGAGCAGATGTGCTGAGACCAAATGCTCTCTTCCTCATGATTACAGTTGGTTATACCTGTGGATAGGCAAGCTAATTCCACTGCAAATATGCAAGAGAGGGTAGTACTAACGTACAATGTGTGGTCCTGGAGGCTTTGTTGCCATGTAATCAGGTGCTTCGTTTCACAAGACCTGGCACGTTGAGAAGAAAACTGAAGCAAAACGGCCCTGTGCATTCGGAATTGCAAGCTCTCACTGTACTGCTTAGAGAGTGCCCTAGTTCTCAGCAATGTTGACATAAATGTCGTGGAATTTCTTATTTGGAGTTTAAAAGTAATGATTCTTTCTACTTAATCTTCTCAGCAACTCTGTGCCCTATTGTTTTCCACCATTTGAAAATGCCTGAGGATGTCATTACAACTACGTGTATCAATATTAAACCTTTACAAACAGTTTACTAAATGAGCTGTTATTATCTTTGTTTCTGAAAATAGTGTACCTTTTTACTACATTTATCAGTAACTAGGTGTAGTCGATTGCACTCTGGTATTGATCCCAATATCTATACCCGTCACAGACTACCTTTCCTCAAGGTCATCGTAAGGTCGGGTTATGATCAATATGAATTGACTGTCTGCAAATAAATTTATGTAGCTGACATAATTGCAAGTAATACCTTTTTCAAATTAAGGTGGACCATTTTAAGAAGCAAATGTGTTTGAAGTATTAATGATAACACCATCCAACTCTGCATAATGAACCGGTCTCGCCATAATTTACAAGTCCTCTTTGTATAACTGAAAGCCATGTAAGCTCCCTGATAACCAATTCTAAATAACACCTGCAGAGTTTCAAGCTTCGGGTTTAGTTGTGGATGCTAATTATGTTTTCCAAGCAATGGTATTTTCCTATGTAGCCCCTATGTGCATTTTGATTTCCAATTCTCAAGTCTCACTCATATCATTGCTATTTCAAAGTTCAGTGGAATATTTAGTCATCCTATTCAGAGAACCATTTCTGATAAAACCAACTTTCTTGAGTGGAAACAGCATTATCAAAATTCAGAGTGGTTTCCAATGCCATCTCCCTACCATGGGCCCCTCACACTGCGGGGAGACGCACTTGTGATCAGCCTGCTAGCCACTGGATGTCACTGACGCTTACATAAATGGAGCTTAAGGGGCATTTATCTGACTGTAAAAATCATGACTTCAGTAGAAAGCAGTTTAGCTAGAAACATTTCACTCAGGCAATTTCTAATTTCAGAAAAATAGGCTCATAAAGCTCACAAAGGCGATACCCAACTTCAAGCGTGATTAGTTTCAGTTGTTTGTTTCAGCTTTAACTGGGATATGAATAAACAGCAAGTTTTGGGGGTGCGTTCCATTTTTGACAGCAGCTGCCATTCTGCTTTTAAAGGGACACTACTCAATCACGTTTGTGACATCCTGAAATAGTTATCAGCAAGTCCAAATCATAAAACAATAACTTAGGAAATCTTTTTAATTTCACAATGATTGTTTTTTGTTTAACACGATGTCCTCCATTTAACTGTTTTCATGAGAATATATTCTTATAAGAAAATTAAAGATTATTTAGAGCCCTTGAAATGTACTTCTTTGGGTATAAATGATTTGAATTCAGATTTTAAACAAGAAGTAGGAATTTGTAAAGCATAATTAATGATGACAAGTGTCAGAAAAACATCATTGAATGTATTATAAAATGGCTTCCACCATAAAATTCATTCTCGAATCAGATTACGGCAGAGAAATGTAATTTTCCTTGACTGTTTCATGAATTCTCTTTCTAGGATGTATCACGGAAACCAAT